>NW_027918869.1:0-1389 GCF_054177405.1 Leptonychotes weddellii
TTTTAACATTACTTTTAAAGAAGAAATTGAACTTAACCTTATGCAATTCACAACTGCCCAAATAAACAAATACAGAAATACTAAAAAAAAAAAAACACAAAAAACAAAATAAAAAAACCATGTAAGCCTTGAGGAAATACTGAAGTCTGTTTTAACTGATAGAATATTTTAAAGGGATAACATATAAATTGAAACCACACACAAAAAGATATTTTTAAGCAAATAATAAAATTTCTTATATGTTGTTCCCAAATACCAATTATTCAAATAATAAACGTAAAAACCTAGCTTGAGGAAATTTCCAGGAAAGGAAATTTTTTAAGATTTTAATTTATTCTAAGTCTGTGTTATGGCATCACTTCTAAAAATAATGTAAAATTTGCTTTATACATAGAAATAGATTTTCCATATTGTTGTATGAGATTAACCGCAAAGGTGGTTTTATAGATATAATTAGGATTCCTAATAAGTTGTCTTTAGTTAATCAAAAGGGAAATTGGATGGGCCTAACTTAATAAGTTGAACACTTGTTATGAATTTATCAAATTAACACTTATTCAATGGAGCACAAAGTGCCGGATAGTGAGCTTTGGTTCAAAAACAGACCAAACGAGAGACTGAAATAAAGGAGTTTATTACTCACAGGTCCTGGATGAAATAGTATGCCTCAAGGGGTCACACGGGGAGGTCAAGGAAGAGTACAGACAGAGAGAAACAGGACCTGGGGCACATTCCTTTATTAGGGTCCATGGATGGAGTGCTCTGGGGTTCCTAGGCTAATGTTGGTTTTGTTAATTCAAATCAAGAGTTATGTTTTGGTAAGCCACACAAGGATCTTATCTAGAGACACAGAAGGGGAAGGCACTGGGAGGCAGAAGGTACTGTTGCTCACAAGGGCTGTTGGGGAAGTTATATCAGGAACTTATTTTTGCTTGTGACTCTGCTGGCTGCTATCTTAGGCATGTGCTTGCTGAAGAGACTGGTGCCAATGTGAGGCCACTGCAGGCTACTTGACCAAACAAAACAGGTCCCAAAGCAGCAATACCATGAAGTAGCTAAGCTAAACTCTGATCAACCCTTTAAAAGAGAATCTGGAGGTCAGAGACAAAAGAAGTATCAGAGACACTTTCCTGTTGGTCTTGAAGAAGCTAACTGCTGTGCAGTAGAAAGGGTGATACGGTGTAGAAAGGTGGGCAGCCTCTAGAAGCTACAAACTACAAGGAACTAGATTCTGTCAAATATAAATGACTCAAAAGATGACACCAAGCCTTACATGAGATTGGAGACCTGGTTGACACCTTGCTTGCAGACAAGTTCCAAAATGATTGTAACCCAGCTAAGTCATGTCCAGACTTCTGATCCATGGAAACTGTGTTATAAATATATGGT
>NW_027918870.1:0-229 GCF_054177405.1 Leptonychotes weddellii
ATGATGGCAGTGTCTCTGATTACCTAACATTTTTAAGCTCTTTGAGAATGTTTTTGCTTTACTGTGTGTGTTTTCTAAGAGCATTTCAGCGTCTTTGGTGATAGAAAAATAGAAATTATAAAAAGAAAGTCTGTTATTATATACTCCCTTCTCCCCTTTGACAATAATTGCTTTTTTCCTGTGCTTATACTGGTATTTACCATTTTTATTAAAGTATCCTTATTATGCA
>NW_027918871.1:0-229 GCF_054177405.1 Leptonychotes weddellii
CCTTTCCTTTCTGAGACTATCCTCCCGGCTGCACTCACTTCTTCTTGTAGCCCTCCAGCACCTCCTGCACGTGGTTGAGCTCCGAGGCCAGCCTCCCGCTGTCGGCCTCCACGCACTCGGCCTCCCTCCTCAGGGTCTCGATGTAGCCCTCGAACAGGGGCTCCAGGTTGCTCTCGCAGCACTTGCGGTTCTGGTAGAATTGCCACTTGGTCTCCAGCAGCTTGTTCTG
>NW_027918872.1:0-229 GCF_054177405.1 Leptonychotes weddellii
ATGTCTGGGTCAGATTTAATTGGTAGTTTTGCTCAGTATAAAATTATTTTTTCTTTTTCTTTTTTTTAAATTATGTTAATCACCATACATTAAATCATTATGTTAATCACCATACATTATATCATTAGTAGTGTTCCATGATTCATTGTTTGCGTATAACACCCAGTGTTCCATTCAGTACGTGCCCTCTTTAATACCCATCACCAGGCTCACCCATTCCCCCCCCCCC
>NW_027918873.1:0-229 GCF_054177405.1 Leptonychotes weddellii
CATGATCTCATGGGTCACGAGATCAAGCCCTGCGTCGGGCTCTGGCGCTGAATGCGGAGTCTGCTTGTCCCTGTCCCTCTCCCTTTGGACCTCCCCCCCACTCTTTCTCTCTCTCAAATAAATAAATAAATAAATAAAATCTTCAAAAAAAAAAGAAAAATCTTTATGGTATTATAAAACACAGATACAAAAAAAAAAAAGGAAAAAAAAACCCCACACAAACAAATAT
>NW_027918874.1:0-229 GCF_054177405.1 Leptonychotes weddellii
AGCCCCGATCTGTCCTCCCCCTCCATCTCCATGATGACCACCCCAGTGCCAGCCCCCAGTGCTCCCTGCAGACCCCGTGAGCCCCCACCCAGAATCCAGCCCCGTCTCCCCCGTCCCTCGTTCCCTTGTCCACAAAGCCACGCAGATCTGTGCAGAACACACATCACACCCGTGGCCAGCCACCAGCCCCTGTCTCCAGGTCTACACCCGCCCCGGGTGTCTCTACCCT
>NW_027918875.1:0-229 GCF_054177405.1 Leptonychotes weddellii
TTTTTTTTTTTAAGATTTTTTTTTTTTATTTATTTGAGAGAGAGAATGAGATAGAGAGAGCATGAGAGGGGAGAGGGGCAGAGGGAGGAGCAGACTCCCTGCTGAGCAGGGAGCCCGATGCGGGACTCGATCCCAGGACTCCGGGATCATGACCTGAGCCGAAGGCAGTCACTTAACCAACTGAGCCACCCAGGCGCCCCACACAGTATATTTCTGAGCCTCTCTTCCT
>NW_027918876.1:0-229 GCF_054177405.1 Leptonychotes weddellii
TAACCAGTCAACAAGACCAAAAGACAACTGAGAGAATGGGAGACGATATTTGCAAATGACATATCAGATAAAGGGCTAGTATCCAAAATCCATAAAGAACTGATCAAACTCAACACCCAAAGAACAAATAGTCCGGTCAAGAAATGGGCAGAAGACATGAACAAACATTTTTCCAAAGAAGACATCCAAATGGCCAACACACACATGAAAAAGTGCTCAACATCACTTG
>NW_027918877.1:0-229 GCF_054177405.1 Leptonychotes weddellii
CCCTTGAACTACACTATCAATTGACTTAATTGAAATTTATAGACACTTCAGCAAGTATTAGCAAAATAAACATTATTTTTGAGAGTACACAGAACATTCACTTAAATTATATTCCTGTTGTAAAGCAGGTATATATATTTATATATATATAAATATATATATAAATATATATATAAATATATATATAAATATATATATAAATATATATATAAATATATATATATAAATA
>NW_027918878.1:0-229 GCF_054177405.1 Leptonychotes weddellii
CCCCTATGTTTATTGCAGCATTATTTACAGTAGCCAAACTATGGAAGCAGCCTAAGGGTCCATCGACTGATGAATGGATAAAGAAGAGGTGATATATATATACAATGGAATACTATTCAGCCATAAAAAGAATGAAATCTTGCCATTTGCAACAACACGGATGGATCTAGAGAGTATAATGCTAAACGAAATAAGTTAGTCAGAGAAAGACAAAGACCATATGATTTCA
>NW_027918879.1:0-229 GCF_054177405.1 Leptonychotes weddellii
AAAAATTCTTCTTTAATTTCCTGGTTGACCGATCATCAGTAGACTTTTCTATTAGTGATTGCTATAATGATTTCTATTAGTAATCTTGTATTTGTGATTAAAGCAACAGTAGTTATTCAATATTCATGTAGAATTTGTACATCTGAGAAAAGTGGAAAAGAAAATGTCTTTCTCTGAATTTCTTCTAGAATTTAATATTGAAAAATGCCAACTTCAAAATATATATGAT
>NW_027918880.1:0-1389 GCF_054177405.1 Leptonychotes weddellii
GGTTTATGTCTTTGGGGAAGGCAGGTGGTTCAAATCAACAATGGGTCCAAAACACTTGGGGTGGCTCGGCGTGTGGAACAAAGGTGCAAGAGACCCACTGTCTGTGAGCCTGTCTGTGTGTCCATTTGGGGCGGAGGCTGGAGCTCAGGGAAGCCTGTCTGGGGGGAGACGGCCCGCCTGCGGCAACAGGAGCAGGATGTGTGTCTGCTCCCGGCGGAGCCTGGGTGTCGAGGGCCGAGCACAGAGAAGAGGGAAGCCCGAGGGGCGCCCCAGCTGCGCTGAGCCGCAGGCGCCCCTGACAAGGTTGCAGGGACTGGCGTCGGACCATCTGTGACCTGCACCGTCATTTCTAATGGCTCAGCCTAATCTGTTAGTCCTCAGGGAGGTGTTCTGATGGGACGCTGTAACAGGTGCTCCTGGCCGGGCCACCCCAGCGTGGTGGGGCCTGGGCCTCAGGCTAACGGAGGCCACCTACCGCGTGTCCCACTGTGGGAGTTACAAGGCTCGCCCCCACCTTCCTGGGCGGGACCCTCAGCCTGCTCCCCACCGGGCAGAACCCGGGCTGCCCCAGGCCCCCCTTCCCCACCCCATGGTAGGTGCCCCTTTCCAACTCGGTGCATCCCAGTGACACGCCTGAGCAGAGGGGCGGGGGGCACGGTGACCTTCCATAGCCGCTCTATCCAGGTGTTGCTGCTGTGATTGGGGCAGCTTTCAGAGTAGCCCCTCTCACTGGCTTCCATGGAGGGGGTGGTGGGGCGGGCTTCCCTCTCACCCACCATCACCCCACCTTCAGCCTTCCCTGCGCGGGGTCCTGGTGCCACAGTGCATCCCTGTCCTTCGTTCCCTCTGTCCCATTGGCTGCCAAAGTCTTAAGAAACTTCCCTACGAGATGGGAGAGAAAATGGACTGACTTTTGACGTGTGCACTGTGTGGGTCCTCTACAACGGGGACCCGGAGCAGGAGCCCTGTCTGGCCGGAGGCCACTGTTTCTCCCCAGCTGGCAGATGGCCTTTGCTCGGCTCCTGGGCCACACGATGGACTCTGGGTGTGAGATTAGGCTCAAGGCACAGTGGAAGGGCCCCGGAGGTTGGTTTATTTCCTGGGAGGTGGGGTGGCTGTGAATGGCAAGCCACCCAAGTGTGGCTGGAGGACCTGAGACAGTCAGCCCCCACCCAAACCCAAGCCTGTCCCTGCCATCTGCCCAAATGGCTGGAGTTCCACCATTAGAGATGCATTTTTTGGAAAGATTTCCTTGTCAAGCTTTCTCTGCTCAAACGCTAATAACCACCAGCAGAACAGCCCTCTGAAATTTAGGGGGTCGATGGCAGTCACCCCAGGCCCAGGAAGTAGGACACACCACAGACTCAAAACCACTCTGTGTGTTCCTTC
>NW_027918881.1:0-229 GCF_054177405.1 Leptonychotes weddellii
TAAAGTTCCCACTACTGACCACTGTACATGCATTATACCATTGGTCTATAGATAAAATGATGTTTATAAATCAATACTGGTGGAGAAATATCAATAAGACTGCAAAAAGTACCTACCTTGCTTTCCCTACCTGCCTAAAATACAATCCAGGGAAAACTGTCCACACTGTTCCTGGGCACTTTAAATTGCCTAATGGGCCGTTTAAATTTTGGCAAATGGACCTTATCAG
>NW_027918882.1:0-229 GCF_054177405.1 Leptonychotes weddellii
AGGAGTGGGGGCTCCACGCACAACCTGCCGCCCTCCCCCTCCCCCTTCTCTCCCAGGCCAGCCCCTCCCTCAGGTCCTCAGCCCTGTGTCTCTCCCTTCAGCCCTGCCCCGGGCCCACCTGTGTCACCCCGGCTGTGTGTGCGGTTACTATAGCAGCGACCCGAGCTCCTGGGCACAAAGTGGCACACGGGCCGGAGCGGGAATGCGGCCGCGCGGTTCTGGGCCGGCC
>NW_027918883.1:0-229 GCF_054177405.1 Leptonychotes weddellii
ATTACTCAGTGCTCATCATGATAAGTGTGTACTCTTAATACCCCTCACCTATTTCACCTGTCCTCCTCCCCATCAGTTTCTTCTCTATAGTTAAGAGTCTGTTTTTTGGTTTATCTCTTTTTTCCTTTGTTTGTTTTGTTTTTTAAATTCCACATATGAGTGAAATCATAATGTATTTGTCTTTCTCTGACTGACTTATTTCACTTAGGATTATACCTTCTAGATCCAT
>NW_027918884.1:0-229 GCF_054177405.1 Leptonychotes weddellii
TAAGTTAAATGGAGATAAGTAATATGCCTAATAGAGAATTCAAAGTAATGATCATAAAAATACTCATCGGACTTGAGAAAAGAGTGGAGGACATCGGTGAGACCCCTAAAAAAGAGATAAAAAAGAAACAGTCAGGGATAAAGAACATAATAAATGAAATAAAAAATACACTGAATGGGGATGCCTGGGTGGCTCAGTCGTCTAAGCATCTGCCTTCAGCTCAAGTCAT
>NW_027918885.1:0-229 GCF_054177405.1 Leptonychotes weddellii
AATAAAGTGCAAAAATAAATCCACACAAACATGGTTAATTGTTTTTGACAAAGGAGAATGGCAATTCTTTGGAGAAAAGATAGTTTTTTCAATAAACGATGTTGGAACAATTGGACATCCATATGCAAAAGAATGAACCTGACCTCTACCTCACTTCTTGTATAAAAATAAACTTGGGGATGTGAGGGCGATCTGGCTGTGACATCTGTCACCCCATTGATCGCCAGGG
>NW_027918886.1:0-229 GCF_054177405.1 Leptonychotes weddellii
TATAGTTTAGATCATTTACTCTGATTTTGGGAGAGTTAATTTTCTTGGAAGGTTATGCTGAAGACAATCTTTGGTACAATTTAATTTAACCTCTTTATTTTACTAGATTTAAAAAAGGAATGAGGGCTTAAGTAATTAAGTGATTTATCCAAGTTGACCCAGCTTTATTGGAGTCATGTGGCAGATTTAAAGTAGGCTATAAGCACTATGAAGTAGAAAGTGTGTCTGT
>NW_027918887.1:0-229 GCF_054177405.1 Leptonychotes weddellii
GACCACACTCTGAGGAGCGAGGCTGCAGTACATCTCTGGGGACGGGGTGGGCAGAGGGGAGAGGAAGCCCCTGGGGTCACTTTCCTGCTCTGTGGCATTGGGCCAGCCCCCTAAATTCTCAGAGCCTCGTTATCCTAACACAGAAAAGAGGGGACATCGTGCCTGCCTCCCAGGACTGCGCTAAGAACAAGACAAATAGGTGGGCACACGCCCTCATGGGCTGCAGAAT
>NW_027918888.1:0-229 GCF_054177405.1 Leptonychotes weddellii
GATGGTGGGCTGGCAGGGTTGCAGGGACACGGAGGGAAGAGAGGCCGGGGCAGGAGAGCAAGGGTTCCTTCTGGATGGCTTCAATTTGAGATGCCCAGGAACCAGGAGTAATTCAGTACAACAGGCAAGGATTGGATCTCTACTAGTGAGATAAGAATAGCAATGCCAACACCAACTGAATATTCAAAATTTGCTTTTACGTGTATTCCTCTCCTTGGGTTGTGTTTGA
>NW_027918889.1:0-229 GCF_054177405.1 Leptonychotes weddellii
GGGTCAACAAACCTTTTCATGTGCCTGGTTAAGATACTAGTCATCACAGCTCCACTTTCAAAATAAATTGTGCCTTCTTTTAGTCAACTCAGTGTACTTCCTAGCACCCTGATTCAACGCAATAAAGGTATGGGGGGTGCTTATGCTCTGGCAGATATTGTGGGTGTTTAAAAGGCAGAAAGAAGAAAACAGGCATTTTTTTAGTTCTTGCTATGATAAACAACTTTAT
>NW_027918890.1:0-229 GCF_054177405.1 Leptonychotes weddellii
ACCTTATCTTAACAGCAACTAGCATCTCAAGTTCCTGAAAGCCTTTCTTCAAAATTCCTTGGAAACTTACTTTATCCCTCCTTTCCCCTCCCTCCACAAGCTTAAAAGTATACAATCAGTCACTCCTCACAATCTCCATGCAGCTCTCTCTGCCCACATGTCCTGTCCCTGTGCTATCATAAAAAACCTTTTTGCACAGTAACATGTCTCAAGAATTCTTTCTTGACCA
>NW_027918891.1:0-1389 GCF_054177405.1 Leptonychotes weddellii
GGCTATCATGCAACTGTCCCACACGCACTTAAGCTGTGACTGACAGCTCGCTTGGGAGGACTTGGAGTCTAGGGCCGAAGCTTTTGGGTGCAGAGGCTCCAAGGTTCCAAGATAAACAAATCTGTCGGTGAGAGTGACCAGAGTGTTAGGTCAGTCCAAGGGTCACTTATAGGTCATCCCACTGGGAGCTTGGTCTCTGCTTTGTGTTTATCCTGGGAGGGGAAGAGTAGGAGGGGCTGGGGGGAGCGGGGTGGGTCTCTACTGGGAAAACATCCCTGGCCTGCTCATCAGAGCCTTTGGAAGTGAATCAGCACCCATCCCACTCTGAGTAATCCAGTAAAGGGTATAGACACAGGCTTCTGTTTTTTATTGGAGTTAATGAACAGTTCTTTTGTGAAATACAGATCACTGGCTCACCTGCGCTGCAGAATCAATTAAGGAATTTTCTGAGCCCACTGTGAGTTAATAGATCACTGTTACAAAATTGTGGTCATCAAAATTGGAAACCCAACTGAAGGAATGGAAATCTCTTCCCATCCCTATCCCTCTTCTTGATCTTACCAGGTTTCCTGGAAAATATTTCCTCAATTTTACAATCCTTACCAACTGGGGACTATTTTGAGAAGATCCTAAACTTTCTTTTTTCCTGTGCTTGGCTCTTTAACATTGATAGGTGAAAGTGTGGGTATGGATTTGGGCCCTCCTTAGTTGATATTTGGTAAAGTAAAGACCCTCATCTTCCCATGGATCGCTCTGGTTAGCCACCAATTCTCTCTCATTTGGAGGACAGTCTCACTGGTTCAGGAGCTGTAACATCAAACAGTACATTTAGAACTGATGGCATTTTTTGTTCCAAGACTGCAGATGAAAAAGCCTTTCAAATCCAACATTCAGTTTCTTGCTTTGAAAGATAGCCTTATCTTATAAAAAATCTAAAGTTTTGCCTACTCCATAAGCAAAAAAAATGAACCTCAATCTAAGTCTGACATATTATACAAAAATTAAGTCAAAATTGATCGTAGACTTAACAAAATAAAAATTTTAGGCAAAAACATAGAAGAAAATCTTCAAGATCTAGGACTAGGCAAAGAGTTCTTAGACTTGACACCAAAAACATGATCTATTAAAAAAATGATAAAGTGTACTCCATTAAAATTGAACATTTTTACTCTGTGAAAGACCATGTGAAGAGGACGAAGAAATAAACTAGGGGCTGGGACAAAATATTTGCAAAGCACATATCTGACAAAGGACTAGTATCTAGAATATATAAAGAACTCTCAAAACTCAACAGTAAGAACACCAAACAGTCCAATTAGAAAATAGGCATTTCAGGGGTGCCTGGGTGGCTCAGTCATTAAGCGTCTGCCTTTGGCTCAGGTCATGGTC
>NW_027918892.1:0-229 GCF_054177405.1 Leptonychotes weddellii
TTGGAGTTCAGAGGAAAAAAAGACCTAACTTAAGGTTGTGCAGAAGAGATTATAAAGTTAAGTGTGTGGATAGACTGTAGTAGAATGGCTTTTGAGCAGGACAAGCAGAATATAAGCATCTGGGAAGTGTGGGGGTGTATGTGGGAGAGGTTGCAAGGTAAGGCTCTTTCATGAGAAAACCATGTGAACAGAGTCCTGATGTGGGAATATGGACAGCGTGTAAAGGGGA
>NW_027918893.1:0-229 GCF_054177405.1 Leptonychotes weddellii
AGCAGGGAGCCCGATGCGGGACTCGATCCTGGGACTCCAGGATCATGACCTGAGCCGAAGGCAGTTGCTTAACCAACTGAGCCACCCAGGTGCCCCTTATTGGTACTTTTTGAGACCATAAACCCGACCCTATTCTGTATATTCCTAGACTCTTCCTGTCCCTTTTAAGTAATGAAAATTTTATAGTCTATATAAGATATTTTTATCACTAAACATCAAGTAATATGAA
>NW_027918894.1:0-229 GCF_054177405.1 Leptonychotes weddellii
TCAAGGTGAGTCTTGTCCAGCATGCAGACTTAACCTTTTGCCTTTTTACTTTCAGTACAATTAGATAAATCCCTGCATTGATCTCCATGCCATGCTATATGGACCAGCTTTAAACACACATTCCAGAATAATAATCATCTATTTTGATGCACCCTGTGATATCTGATCAACAAGAAGATGTTAATTTGAAAAGTATCATATGTTCATCCAGAAACAGGTACTGAGATGG
>NW_027918895.1:0-229 GCF_054177405.1 Leptonychotes weddellii
TCCCAATCTGCAACCCCTCACCCCGTGTTCTGGGAGGTGAATGCCCCCCCCTCCCAAGACGGCAAATCTGCACCCTTCCCTCTCCAGTAACCTGAAAGAAACACGGGAAGCAGTCTAACCTGAGAACGGATGGGCTTTTGGATATGTTAAACTATATAAAGGGAAACACAATTTCTTTTCTTTTTCTTTTTTTTTTTTTAAAGATTTTTTATTTATTTGACAGAGAGAG
>NW_027918896.1:0-229 GCF_054177405.1 Leptonychotes weddellii
AGGGTCAGAGGGAGAAGCAGGCTCCCTGCCGAGCAGGGAGCCCGATGCGGGACTCGATCCCGGGACTCCAGGATCATGACCTGAGCCGAAGGCAGTCGCTTAACCAACTGAGCCACCCAGGCGCCCCTATGGACTATGTATTAAGTGACATTAGAAATCACCATTGCTGGGCACCTGGGTGGCTCAGTTGGTTAAGCGACTGCCTTCGGCTCAGGTCATGATCCTGGAG
>NW_027918897.1:0-229 GCF_054177405.1 Leptonychotes weddellii
TCACACAGGAGAACTTTTAAAAGACTGAACTCCAGCACCGTCAACATGTAAAATGTAAAGCCTACTTTGGAATCTTACATCTGATTACACTTCCTGAGTTACCTGCATGCTGAAACACCATTCAATCCAGGGTTGCAGTCCCTTCTCCCTTCTCTTTTGTGCATTGAGGCCATCTCTGTGCACACAGACCAAGAAAACACATGCACCATCACTGGACCTTGAACTGTCT
>NW_027918898.1:0-229 GCF_054177405.1 Leptonychotes weddellii
GCTCTCTAAAAAATAAATAAAATCTTTAAAAAAAAAAAAAAAAAAGAATGTTAGTTTCCTGCATCATACTGCAAAGATCACTTTTGCAGATTTTCAGGAGGTAGAAAAGTTAATATTCAAATGTGGTCCAATCAGATGGTGATAGAGGTATGTATTCAAAAGAACAGAGCTTAAACAAACCAAAAAACCAAAAAAAAAAAGAAAAGAAAAAAACAAAAAACAAAAGAAC
>NW_027918899.1:0-229 GCF_054177405.1 Leptonychotes weddellii
CTCATTGTAGTTTTAATTTTTAGTTCCCCAGTGATAAAGGAATACTTTTATGGCCATTTGAGCATCACCTTTTGCAAAGTTAGGCCAGGAACTTAGTTAACCTCTCCTCCTTTAATTTGTTCTCCCAGCAAACATCTGAGTTTCTCACTTTAGAGTGGAGACTGGGGCCCAGAGAGGTGGAATAATTTTTCCCTGGTAAGAGGCAGAACTGGGATTTGAATCCAGGTCT
>NW_027918900.1:0-229 GCF_054177405.1 Leptonychotes weddellii
GTTGCTGGAGTGGTGGGGGGTGGGAGGGATGGGGTGGCTGGGTGATAGACATTGGGGACTCTGAGAAACAAACTGGGTGTTATACGCAAACAATGAAGCATGGAACACTACATCAAAAACTAATGATGTAATGTATGATGATTAACATAACGTAATAAAAAAATAAAAAATAAAAAAATCTTTGCATTGCTTGCTCTCTGAAATTTGAGGATGATGATGCAAGATTGAG
>NW_027918901.1:0-229 GCF_054177405.1 Leptonychotes weddellii
CCACCGTGACCGAGCACCGTGCTGAGCTGCGCTGACGCTTGTTGCCGGCTTGGGCTCACGGGGTGGGGAAGTGCCGGGTCAGAGCTCAGAGCTGGTGACCACTGGCATTTGCAGCCATGGTTTGTTGGTGTTTGTGGCCTGGCCGTTGGCTCCTCAGGCCCACGTTGGGGTCTCACAGCCCCCACAGGTGGCTCAAACCCCAGGGGTCCTGAGACGAGCCCCTGACCCC
>NW_027918902.1:0-1389 GCF_054177405.1 Leptonychotes weddellii
TTTCCTTGTCCAATTCCGGCCCCGTGTTTGAAGGATGGCTCATGGAACTTGCTGGTAGTCCGCAGAGTGGAGCAGAGCCTTGCTGTGTGCGGAGTCTCATCGTCCCGCAGAGCAGCCCCTCCCAGGGGGCAGCCCCACACAGCAGTGGGGCTGCGCTGTTGGGCTCAGACTGCTGGCGGTCAAGTAGAGAAGACTGGAAGGCAGCAGGCTTTAGGGAAACTCCTCCTGTCCGTCAAAAAGCATTGACTTTGATTCTCCCTCAGCATTGTGAACTCCATCTCCCTATCTCCAGCTTGCTTATCCATGTGGGAAATTGAAGTGAAGTGGTTTTTGCCCAGAGCCGCTTTGGGAAAGCTGGGGTCGACGTAAGGGTTTCCTGCCGCGGCTGTCATTGCACTAAACCTCTCTCGCTGTGTCTCATAAGCTGACTCTTGCTCTTTAGCAACACAGAGGAGGAAGTAGCATCTTGATGCTGTCAGACACTGACGTCATAGAGCAGGAAATGCCCTATAATGACATTTTCTCTAGTGTATTCTTTGAAAGCTTTGTTTCTCGCCCTGTCTTCCAAACAGTAGCTATACTCAAACAACCCAAAATCTGTTCTGAGGAAGGTGGACGATTAGTGGGTAGGTAGATAAATAGAGAGGCAGGCAATCAGCAGGTGGACAGCCGTGTGCTTTTACATCCCTGCTGTTGAATAGACAGAAATACTATTTTTGCAGCCCCTGTATTACAGAGAAAAAGAGCTGATGTGCTGTAAGTGTACGCATGCTTCCTCCATTCTGGACACTATACGAGGCATAGAGGAGGAGAGATGAAATCTATTCACTGCCCTCAAGGAGCCCAGATGCTCCGTGGAGACGGAAAAGCAAAAGCACCATTATATCACAGAATGATCCTCCAGTGATGGGGACACATAAGGACATTAGTTAGAGTCCAAAGGCAGGGTGGCTCAGTCAGGTTGAGGGAGAGGTGGTGGCAAGGCTGTGAGTGTCAGAGAAATGGCTTCCCAAGGAAGGGATCTTTGACATGAGAGCGCATGGCATTTAGGGACCCGGCTGAGTAGGTATGAAGCACAGAGCACGTGCCGTGGTTGTGAGGTCAGAGGATAGAAAGGGAGACTGGAGCCAGGTCATGGAAGGCTCTGTACACTCTGCTGAGGAAGCTGGAGTTCACATGGGATGCCAACGGTAATCAGTAAAGGATGTGTAGCATGACTGTAGACGTGCATTGCATCATGAAGTCAAAGGTGTCGATAATCTCGCTGAGAAATCACCAGGGTTTCCCTGCAAGAACAGAGAGTACAGGGCCAGATGTGAAAGCTCAGAAACTGGTTTGGAAAGATTGGGGAATATATTCAACATAAGGAGTAGGGAAGCAAGAATCTTA
>NW_027918903.1:0-229 GCF_054177405.1 Leptonychotes weddellii
GTAGGACGCAAAAGAGCATTTCCATCCCCCTTTTTTTTTCTTTGAATGTCTGTCAGCTCCTATTTTATCAGTCCCAATCCATCACCACCACACTCCTCAATCTCAGCCCTGGCTCTGGATCTCTGGTCTATGAACTGTTGGGGAAATATAATTAAAGCCAAAGTCTTTTTCCACCCAGGAAAACCTCTCCACTAAGTTAGAAGAGAAAGAAAGCGGTTTTGTTGTTGGA
>NW_027918904.1:0-229 GCF_054177405.1 Leptonychotes weddellii
ACTCCCCCTGCTTGTGTTCCCTCTCTCTCTGTGTCCCTCTCTGTCATATAAATAAAATCTTTTTTTTTTTAAAAGGAAGTCAAAGAGGAGTAAAATTGAGCAGAAGAGGGAAAAAATTGAAAATATCAGTACGTAGCAGGAGTACAAGTAGATACTGTATTCTGAAACCCTGATTCTAATTGTGCAGGTATGTAATTAGATTGTCATGGGAAGTTTATATTGTAGAACA
>NW_027918905.1:0-229 GCF_054177405.1 Leptonychotes weddellii
TAAAGATACATCCAGACTGAAAGTGAAGGGATGGAGATCCATCTTCCATGCTAATGGACCTCAAAAGAAAGCTGGGGTAGCAATTCTCATATCAGACAAATTAGATTTTAAGCTAAAGAGTGTAGTTAGAGACACAGAAGGACACTATACCATTCTTAAAGGCTCTATCCAACCAGAAGATCTAACAATTGTAAGTATCTATGCCCCGAACATGGGAGCAGCCATCTAC
>NW_027918906.1:0-229 GCF_054177405.1 Leptonychotes weddellii
TGTCAAATAAATAAATAAAATCTTTTATAAAAAAAAAAAAAAGATTCCTCATATCAGTGAGATCATATGATACATGTCTTTCTCTGATTGACTTATTTCGCTTAGCATAATGCCCTCTAGTTCCATCCATGTCATTGGAAATGGCAAGATTTTGGGGGTTTTTTATGGCTGCATAATATTCCACTGTGTGTGTGTGTATATATATATATATACCACATCTTCCTTATCC
>NW_027918907.1:0-229 GCF_054177405.1 Leptonychotes weddellii
TGAGGTAAATAATTGTAAATTATAAGTAATAAATTGGAACTGAGGTTTCTTTTTTTTGTTTGTTTTTGTTTTTATTCTTATGTTAATCACCATACATTACATCATTAGTTTTAGATGAAGTGTTCCATGATTCATTGTTTGTGCATAACACCCAGTGCTCCATGCAGAACGTGCCCTCCTCAATACCCACCACCAGGCTGTGGGGGGGGGGGGGGGGGGGGGGGGGGGG
>NW_027918908.1:0-229 GCF_054177405.1 Leptonychotes weddellii
TCTTTCTTTCTTTCTTTCTTTCTTTCTTTCTTTCTTTCTTTCTTTCTTTCTTTCTTTCTTCTTTCTTTTTCTTTCTTTCTTTCTCTTTCTTTCTTTCTTTCTCCCTCCTTCCTTCTTTCTTTCTTTCTTTCTTTCTTTCTTCTTTCTTTTTCTTTCTTTCTCCTTCTTTCTTTCTTCTTTCTTTCCCCTTCCTTCCTTCCTTCTTTCTTTCTTTCTTTCTCCTTCCTTC
>NW_027918909.1:0-229 GCF_054177405.1 Leptonychotes weddellii
ATCAGCTGATTCCAAGCAACAAGTCAAGCCGTGGAGATGCTGGAGAGAGCAGGTTATGGAGGCAGGGAGCAGAATGGGGAGTCCGAGGAGAGCCAAGATGTCCCAGTGGGGCTTATTAGAACATGTCTGAGGAGGGGTTTTCTAGGGCACAAACCACCCAAGTAGGTCAACCTTGGAAGTATTCTCTAATCTCTGTTCTGAAGTGAGGAGATTCCAGGTCCTGTCCCTC
>NW_027918910.1:0-229 GCF_054177405.1 Leptonychotes weddellii
GGGCATGACTGTACAAGGTTGCTATTATCCGAACAGCTCCGAATCTTCCCTTCCCCGTGGAAAACTCCCTTTTCCTCCTCACTTAGGACCTGCCGACATAAAGGAATGGTCGGAAGAGTCTGAAAGGCTGTTTCCTCTATTTAGAGAAAGAGAAAATAAAAACACAGAAATGGAGGTATTTCTTACAAATCACACTCCAGTGTCTGCCAGACATGTGGACATAGGCATT
>NW_027918911.1:0-229 GCF_054177405.1 Leptonychotes weddellii
CTGGCCTCACGGCTGTGGGGAGGCACCAGCCCCATTCAGGGTGGCAGCCACTGCTCAGCTCCAGCCAGTGTCAGTATACTTGGGAACCCAGACCTGGTGTTGGATACTTTCCAACCAGAAATCAGGATTGTTATGTAAAATTGATTTTAAACTTTCCTTAAAAAAAATGTCAGGCCAAGTAAAATACTTGGGAATTTGGGCTTCAGTCAGTGTCTCTGATTAAAGATTA
>NW_027918912.1:0-229 GCF_054177405.1 Leptonychotes weddellii
AAAAAAAAGACACATGGAGGAAAGTAAGAAAAAGAAGCCTTAAATGTATTGTTTGTGATTAAATCTGAAGACGTATCGCCCAAAAAGTTTCTGTCAAAAATGGAGCTGGAGTTGATTAATATAAAAATATTTGGGCCTAGGAGCACATTTATAACACCATGTTCACAAAACACTAATAAAAGCCCATACATAGATCTGTATTAATTAGATAAAACAATAAAAAAAAAAA
>NW_027918913.1:0-1389 GCF_054177405.1 Leptonychotes weddellii
TTTCCTTGTCCAATTCCGGCCCCGTGTTTGAAGGATGGCTCATGGAACTTGCTGGTAGTCCGCAGAGTGGAGCAGAGCCTTGCTGTGTGTGGAGTCTCATCGTCCCGCAGAGCAGCCCCTCCCAGGGGGCAGCCCCACACAGCAGTGGGGCTGCGCTGTTGGGCTCAGACTGCTGGCGGTCAAGTAGAGAAGACTGGAAGGCAGCAGGCTTTAGGGAAACTCCTCCTGTCCGTCAAAAAGCATTGACTTTGATTCTCCCTCAGCATTGTGAACTCCATCTCCCTATCTCCAGCTTGCTTATCCATGTGGGAAATTGAAGTGAAGTGGTTTTTGCCCAGAGCCGCTTTGGGAAAGCTGGGGTCGAAGTAAGGGTTTCCTGCCGCGGCTGTCATTGCACTAAACCTCTCTCGCTGTGTCTCATAAGCTGACTCTTGCTCTTTAGCAACACAGAGGAGGAAGTAGCATCTTGATGCTGTCAGACACTGACGTCATAGAGCAGGAAATGCCCTATAATGACATTTTCTCTAGTGTATTCTTTGAAAGCTTTGTTTCTCGCCCTGTCTTCCAAACAGTAGCTATACTCAAACAACCCAAAATCTGTTCTGAGGAAGGTGGACGATCAGTGGGTAGGTAGATAAATAGAGAGGCAGGCAATCAGCAGGTGGACAGCCGTGTGCTTTTACATCCCTGCTGTTGAATAGACAGAAATACTATTTTTGCAGCCCCTGTATTACAGAGAAAAAGAGCTGATGTGCTGTAAGTGTACGCATGCTTCCTCCATTCTGGACACTATACGAGGCATAGAGGAGGAGAGATGAAATCTATTCACTGCCCTCAAGGAGCCCAGATGCTCCGTGGAGACAGAAAAGCAAAAGCACCATTATATCACAGAATGATCCTCCAGTGATGGGGACACATAAGGACATTAGTTAGAGTCCAAAGGCAGGGTGGCTCAGTCAGGTTGAGGGAGAGGTGGTGGCAAGGCTGTGAGTGTCAGAGAAATGGCTTCCCAAGGAAGGGATCTTTGACATGAGAGCGCATGGCATTTAGGGACCCGGCTGAGTAGGTATGAAGCACAGAGCACGTGCCGTGGTTGTGAGGTCAGAGGATAGAAAGGGAGACTGGAGCCAGGTCATGGAAGGCTCTGTACACTCTGCTGAGGAAGCTGGAGTTCACATGGGATGCCAACGGTAATCAGTAAAGGATGTTTAGCATGACTGTAGACGTGCATTGCATCATGAAGTCAAAGGTGTCGATAATCTCGCTGAGAAATCACCAGGGTTTCCCTGCAAGAACAGAGAGTACAGGGCCAGATGTGAAAGCTCAGAAACTGGTTTGGAAAGATTGGGGAATATATTCAACATAAGGAGTAGGGAAGCAAGAATCTTA
>NW_027918914.1:0-229 GCF_054177405.1 Leptonychotes weddellii
TAACAGCAGAGTATTAGCTTCATGTGTACAATATATATCACCCAGTACTCATCACAAGCGCACTTTTTTAAATTATGTTATGTTAATCAATGTACATTACATCATTAGTTTTTGATGTAGTGTTCCATGATTCATCGTTTGCATATAACACCCAGTGCTCCATGCAGAACGTGCCCTCTTTAATACCCACCACCAGGCTCACCCATCCGGGGGGGGGGGGGGGGGGGGG
>NW_027918915.1:0-229 GCF_054177405.1 Leptonychotes weddellii
AAAAGCTCCATCTATTTTTGACATGGTAATTAGGACAAGTGTCAGAAATTAGAATAACTATGGTAAAAGGGTATAAACCAAATTTGAGAAGGTTAAGTTTCCAGTTCTTTGAAACCACTCTAAACTCCAGAGCTCAGCAATCTTAATCATTAAAATTAAGCCCCTTTAGGATAGTTCCTGGAGCATTGGGCCAGGAGATAATGCAAACATCTTGAGGGAGAAACTTTTG
>NW_027918916.1:0-229 GCF_054177405.1 Leptonychotes weddellii
TTAAGGAGTGAATAGAGGGTTTAGGATCAGTAATGGCAAGTCAGTAAGAGATTTGTACTTACATCTTGGTAGTAGAGTATGTTGGTACAACTTTTCTGAAAAAGCAGTTGCCATATACATAAAAAAAACCCCAAAAAACAACAAACAAATTAAAAAACCCTCTAAAACATTTAACCTAGCAATTCCACATTTAGGGATGTATCTCAAGTAAATAGTTGAATAGTGCACA
>NW_027918917.1:0-229 GCF_054177405.1 Leptonychotes weddellii
AGGGATAGAGAGTACAATAGGAAAATAGAATGAACTAAAAGAAGAGTAATTTTTAAAATAGTGAGATAATTATTGTCTGGAGGTAGAACTGATGAGTAAAATGATACCAAGTTTACCTCCTTAAAAAACAGAGGTTCAGTAAGAATAAGCATTTTACATCTAAGAGAACTGTAGAGGATATTACCACCTCATAGGTGAGCCCCATTTTTATTGTCATAAAAATATGGGG
>NW_027918918.1:0-229 GCF_054177405.1 Leptonychotes weddellii
GGGCTTGCTATTCAGGGAGTCAGCCATGGAGTCCCCTCCCTCTATGGATGACCATTCCTCCTAAGAACCAAGGGTTTGGAGAAGGGGATTTGCCTCTGCTGGTCTTCTCTCTTGACTTTCCCAGGCCTTGCTTCCTTCCCTGTTCTGGGACATCCCACACCATGGCTTTGGGGCGAAGAGAGATGATGTGAGGAGGAGGAAATAAAAAAGAGTGTGGGTTTTTGGAGTC
>NW_027918919.1:0-229 GCF_054177405.1 Leptonychotes weddellii
GTCATGATCTTGGAGTCCCGGGATCGAGTTCCGCATCGGACTCCCTGCTCAGCAGGGAGTCTGCTTCTCCCTCTGATCCTCCCCCTCTCATGCTCTCTGTCTCCCATTCTCTCTCTCAGATAAATAAATAAAAAATCTTTAAAAAAAAAAAAAAATCTTGGGGCAGTGGCTTCCCCGTCCCTCATTCGGAGCCAGCTGGGAGTCTAACCACAGGAGGGAAACTTCTTGC
>NW_027918920.1:0-229 GCF_054177405.1 Leptonychotes weddellii
TGAGATCTCATGAGATTTGGAGTAAAATGCTGCCAGTTGTCCATGAGATCTCACGAAATTTGGAGTGAAATCTCACCTGAAGTCCATGACATCTCACAAGATTTTGATTGAATTCTCACCCCATGTCCTTGAGATCTCACGAGATTTGGAGTGAAATCTCACACGATGTCCATGAGATCTCAGGAGATTTGGAGTGAAATGTTGTCTGTTGTCCATGACATCTCATGAG
>NW_027918921.1:0-229 GCF_054177405.1 Leptonychotes weddellii
TAACATAAGAATAAAAAATAAACAAAAGCAAAAAAAAAAAAAAAAGAAGGTGGCTAGTTGACTTACGGACCCCACAAAATTTGAGAGCAGATTGGTTAAGGAATCTTTTAGGTAATTTGCTTTTAAATGTAGTCATCAAAACATGTAATCATTGTTACTGGAGGCTCCTGGAGCTCTGGGATTTGTCTATGATTTTACCATCATATGTGTCCTTGGAGTGGCCCAGGAG
>NW_027918922.1:0-229 GCF_054177405.1 Leptonychotes weddellii
CTTCCATATTCCTATTAAGACTATTCTTTTAAAATCTTAACTACAACTTCTACTATTCCTTTATTCTCTAAATCCAAAACCTACTTCTGATTTTCCTTTCCTTCAGTGCCAGCCAGAATGCCAAAGGCAGCCATATCATTTGCCACATGCACCTTCCAAGGGCACCAAAACATAGGTCACACTACTGTGTCTGCATTGAAAATTTTTATCATATCCATTGTCTGTTTTT
>NW_027918923.1:0-229 GCF_054177405.1 Leptonychotes weddellii
TGAATCCATTTAAATCTTTGTTGACACATTCTATTTTAAATTATTCTGTTCATAGACTCTAGAATATTCATGCAGGATGGAAGGGATCTTAGAGTCCAGTCAAGCTCACAACTTAAACTACTACTTTAACATTTCACAGAAGACAAACCTGAAGTCCAAAGGGATTCAGTGACAGCCCCAAATCAATCTTCCAGCTAGTGAGGTCAGTGACAGGACTAGAATCCCATCC
>NW_027918924.1:0-1389 GCF_054177405.1 Leptonychotes weddellii
AAAAAAAAAAAGAAGAAAAAAAAAATTTCCACAGGGTCTTAGACATGGCAGGTTTTCAGTACTCCTTGGAAAATCCATGGTGAAAGGGGTGTTAGACCCATTCTTAAACCTGATTAGCTGGTGTCTTGTGGGTACTGATGATGGTCACCTGAGAATCAAGCATTATGGATGGTACCCAGGGAAAAATAGCAGCATCAAGTAATGAGAGTGGGAATGCAGTAGAGACAAACTTGTATCTTCTTCTGTTGGGGGCCAGCCTTATCTGAGTCCTCCTTAATGGAGAAACAAAGTCCTTAACTACTTATAATGATTATGCAAATAAAAAATTATTCAGGAGCCCTAAGATCCAAAGTCCAGAGGAGAGCCCAGATACAAAATCCCAGAAGGGGTCAGAGGCAGGGATCAAAGTCTGGGAATGGAGCCAGGAGTTTAGACCTAGGAGGTAGATTGAATGGGTAGGCCGGTTAGATGGCAGTGGGGATCGACTGGCCTTGAGGGATTGCCTAAACTATCAGCTACCATTTATAGCTTGCTTTTAAGGTCTGGCAAGAATGTGTTATGTGGGTGGGCTGGTCTCATTGAAAGGTCCAGGGATGGAATAGCCATGGCACAGTGCAAAATGCACACTTTGAACTCTTACCATGAGCCCAATTGAGCCATAATTATAGATTAGTATATTTGGAGACTTAATGGAATTTTGCAGGAGAATTCAGGGCCAGATACCCCTGTGCAAGTCAACAGAAATCTGTAATTCTTGGGTAGCAGAGGCTTTAGGAAAGAAAGAGAATAACTGCAAGAAAGGATTTGAGGTATTTGTTTCGTATGGATCTTCTGAGATAAGAGGAGATGACTTTGTGACTGTCACGAGAAATGTAGACGAGGCCTCACAGGTGTCAAGCCTGGGAAGTCAGAGATCTAGGACCCTGTATTTATCCTGCACAGCCACTAAGCTGTGATGCACACTCTCTTCCCGGCACATGCAAGGTGCCCTTCGTGCATTTACTATATGCCAGACATTGCCCTAGCATCTTTCATGCATAACTTCTTTGAACCTCAGAAAAACCCCATGAGGGAGTTACTAAAATTGTCCCACTTCATAGATGAGAAATGAGGGCCATAGAATGAAGTTAATTGGTGAAGTCACACAGCTAGCATAAGGTAGATCTGGAGCTTGAACATCAAGCTCCACGTGATTGGTCACCTCACTAAGCTCCCCCCACCCTGCTTTTAACTCCCTTAGTTACCAACTTTATTTGTTTTTACACATATCCCTTCAATGCCCACAGTTACCCATTCAGCTAGTACCCAGGGTCATATTGATTATCACTAAAAAATAACTTTGTTCTTTTTTTTAACTTGAATTTTTTTTGAAAACTAAGTAATATAGGC
>NW_027918925.1:0-229 GCF_054177405.1 Leptonychotes weddellii
CGGTGCTTACCTCCCACCCAGCTCTTTGTCCCCGTGCCTTCTTGTCGGGGGCAGGGAAGTGCTCGGGTCACCTCGTGAATGGTGGAAAAGGGAGTTAGGGAGAAAGAATCTTACATCGTCAACTATCTGCTCTGTGTACCAGACCATTCCAGGATTGAGTGTTATTTCTCACAACTCTGTGGGCTGACCACAGACTTCTTCTGGTCTCACGCTGGGTGACTCATGCATT
>NW_027918926.1:0-229 GCF_054177405.1 Leptonychotes weddellii
ATTTGGAGAAAGAAATACACTTCTTCTTTCTTTTTTTTTTTTTTTACTTCTATTGCATTAGACCACTGAGTTTTCAGAGCCTAGCTGTTATAGTAGCTAAATTAATACAGTAATAATTTAAGACTGTATATATTTATGTCAGAATTCTGTTATTAAAATTAAGCATGTGAAATAATTTAGAAAAGGAGATTGTTGCCACTAAAGGCCAAAATAAGTTTATTGAGCATTT
>NW_027918927.1:0-229 GCF_054177405.1 Leptonychotes weddellii
CCCCAAAGACACAGATGTAGTGAAAAGAATGGCCATATGCACCCCAATGTTCATAGCAGCAATGTCCACAATAGCCAAACTGTGGAAAGAGCCAAGATGCCCTTCAACAGATGAATGGATAAAGAAGATGTGATCCAGGGGCGCCTGGGTGGCTCAGTCGGTAAGTGTCCGCCTTCAGCTCGGGTCATGGTCCCAGGGTCCTGGGATCGAGCCCCACCTCGGGCTCCCT
>NW_027918928.1:0-229 GCF_054177405.1 Leptonychotes weddellii
CTCAGTTTGTTTCCTGAGATTAAGAATTCTTCATATCAGTGAGATCATATGATACATGTCTTTCTCTGTTTGACTTATTTCACTCAACATAATACCCTCTAGTTCCATCCACGTCGTTGCAAATGGCAAGATGGAGATTTCATTTTAATGAATGGCCAGAACAGGAAGACTAGTATCTATTGGGATAAAGATCAGAAAGTGGTTGCCTCTGTGGGAGTATATTGGCTAC
>NW_027918929.1:0-229 GCF_054177405.1 Leptonychotes weddellii
AACTTGCCAGATAAGTCACCAAAATGATACTATAGTTGCTCCTAAAAAAATCGCTCAGATAAAGATTAGGAGTACAGATAGATCCGGAACCCTTAAAACAGAGATTCTCCGTAGAGGTTGGGTTTTTTTTTGAATTTGCAGGTGTATTTTTTTTTTTTTTAAATCATTCCATGCTTTTGGCATAGGAAGCATTATTAGCCAGCCATGCTACACATCCTATAATACACGC
>NW_027918930.1:0-229 GCF_054177405.1 Leptonychotes weddellii
GGTCATAGGGCTAGTAAGTAGTGGAACCAGAACTTGAACCCAAGTCTTTTGACTCCAGACGATTGCTTGGCTAATGATGCAGTGCCTTGAGGAGTTATATTTTTATGTCATTTGATGGAGGAGACTTTCAGTTCTAGGGGACCCAAACAAATAATCTATCATGTCATGCCTGCGCTGAACCTTCCTCATTGAAAGACAGGAACTCTAGGAATATTTTACAGATGCCTCC
>NW_027918931.1:0-229 GCF_054177405.1 Leptonychotes weddellii
CTCTGTGTCTATTTCTGTGTGTTAGGAGCATCAGCTATGTCTCCTGCTCTTAAAAGTAATGGCCTTAAAAAAAAAAAAATAATGGCCTTATGAAGAAGTCCTGTAGTGCCCTGCAGGGCAGTGTCCCCTGTTTACCAGAATCTGGCACTTCAGAGGTGGCTCCTATGTATGTGTGTGTGCCCTGCTGTTGTGTCTTGGCCACTTTTTCCTTCAGTTATCTGCAGTGGTT
>NW_027918932.1:0-229 GCF_054177405.1 Leptonychotes weddellii
TCAAAGCTGCTCCGGGATCCAGAAAGGCAAGAAAAATGCAAACGCAAGGAGGGTCAGTCTCACTTGGGTTTGGCTTTGCCCATGTGTCTGGTGTGACACTTGGTCTTTACCAGCCGTGTCCCGACCCATGCCGGGAGCCCCGTGCTGGGCAGCGCGCCGATTCCTCTATGATGTGTTCTGGCGGGGCTGAAATACTATTTCACGGGGCGGCGGGGGGGGGGGGGGGGTG
>NW_027918933.1:0-229 GCF_054177405.1 Leptonychotes weddellii
TGGAGATAGAGTCTACCCACCAGGGATTAGTTGCCTTTTACAAACCAAGCCCAACCCAGACTCAGGCATACAAAGCTTAATACTGTTGTCAAAGAAGATGTGGTATATATATACAATGGAATATTATGCAGCCATCAAAAGGAATGAGATCTTGCCATTTGCAACAACGTGGATGGAACTGGAGGGTATTATGTTGAGCGAAATAAGTCAAACAGAGAAAGACATGTAT
>NW_027918934.1:0-229 GCF_054177405.1 Leptonychotes weddellii
AGGCCATCTTATCCAGCCCCTGAACGACAGGGATTCCCGCAGAATCGCACACCCTCTGCAGGGGACACCCGGGGAGGCTCTTTTTGTGCCAGGCACTGTTCTAGGTCCTTCCTTCTGGCAACCTTGAGGGGTAGGAACGACTTCTCTTGGTATTTTACAGATGGAGAAACTGAGGCAGGGGACATGACTTGGCCAGGGTCCCCAGGTAGTAGTGGCGGGGCTGGGGCTT
>NW_027918935.1:0-1389 GCF_054177405.1 Leptonychotes weddellii
CAGATGCAGGAACTGAGGCAGAGAAAATAATTTTCCTGTGGTCTTACAGTTAGTAAGAGATAGAACTGGAACCCAAGTATTTTGAATCTACTCCCCAATGTTCTTGGCAGTTGCTTCAACTAGAGTGACCTTATTAAGGTGTGTAAGACTTGTGCCTGAGTGTGACATCATCTGGTAGGTGGAAGTGAGCAACAATGTACATAGTCACAGCAGGGCTCCTTTCCTTGTAATGCCCTGGGGTGGGAGATGTAGGGAATTACAGGTCAGCAAGGAAGGAAGGTCAATTTGAAATGAACTAATCAATGGGTATGATCAAGCCTACTAAAGATTTACATGATTTGAAGAATTTAACCCAGTGACAAAATAGATCTAAATTTGATTTTGAAGTTAGAGTCTTCCTCTTCAGAATGATAAAACCACCCATTGATCATCTACCAAGTCCCAGTCTCCTTGTCTGTAAAGATGCTGTACATTAAAACTATGTATCTATAGTGCAGTGTCTGGGACAGGGTAAGGATTCAATAAAGAATAACCTCTGTTATTAAGGGAAGAAGCACGATATAGTGCATGAAAACCAGACTTGGAGTCACAGCAGGGTATATATAATTTTGGTCTCAAAATCCAGTAGCTAAGTGATCTTTGCCAAGCAACTTAACCTCTCTGGGCCTCACTTCCCTTTTCTGTGATAGGGAATTAATCATACTAAAAGAGATTATAAAAATTAAATGAGATGATGTATAAAGTGCTTGGCATAGTAAGCACCCAGTTAGTTTGTGCCAGGTGCTTTACAGACATTCTCCCTGAAGATTGTTACTACTACAAAGTACTTGATTTTCCAACTCAGACTTTTTTATATTCCAAATTCCATTCTTCTGGCTGCCTGCCTCTTCAAGAACTGTCTGTTTTATTTGAGTGTTTCTGAAAGTCAGTAAAGGGGATTGGCATAGAAGACTGGAAGGGAGACTGAGAGGGAAGGACTTTGGCATAGTAGGAAGAACACTAGTGTGGGAGTCATGAGATTGGAGTTGACACCTTAGATTTGCCATTAACTAATTGTGTGAACTTGGTCAAGTCACATTTTTCTTCTCAGCATCTCAGTTATCCTACTTATAAAGTAAGGAAAGTAGACTGGGTGAGCTATGACATTATAAGATTCTCTGGGTAACTGTATGTGTTCAAGAGACTTGAGTAAGATGTGAAAGTATGACTGAATTCTGTGGGACTCTAAGAGTGTCTGAAAGGAAAGTGTTGGTGGGGGTGTAGGGTATGGAGTTCTAGCTGCAACAACATAAATGACAATGACTGGGAGGGACTTGTGACTATACATCCTTAGGACAATGTATGTCCGTGTGAGACTGTGTAGGAGTGAAGATTGGGTGACTGGGTGTG
>NW_027918936.1:0-229 GCF_054177405.1 Leptonychotes weddellii
AAGGTACAAACGTCCACATATAAGATGAATCCTGGAGATGTGATGTACAGCATGTGACTAAATATAAAAACCCAAAGCTGTTCATCATCGATGTGTTTTAAACTTTGGTTCAAGATTACAAAACTAAAGTCTACAGGACTCTAGGAAAAGGCTACTCATCACATTAAAACTCAGGATTTTTAAACCTGGGGCTGAGAGTCAGGTGGTCTACGATGCTGGAGGCCCTTCG
>NW_027918937.1:0-229 GCF_054177405.1 Leptonychotes weddellii
GGCCTTTCCCACTACACAGTCCAAATCAGAACTAAAATTATTATAGCCATATCTTTACATTCATGAGAATTCTCATATTCCTTTTGTCTCTTATTTTTTTTATTATGTTATGTTAATCACCATACATCATTAGTTTTTGATGTAGTGTTCCATGATTCATTATTTGCGTATAACACCCAGTACTCCATGCAGAACGTGCCCTCTTTAATACCCATCACCAGGCTAACGC
>NW_027918938.1:0-229 GCF_054177405.1 Leptonychotes weddellii
ATGGTGGCCCTCCAGAGGGTGACTGATTCCGATTTGGGAGGAGGCCCACTGGTTGCCTTCTTAAAGGTTCCCAGAACAGTGCCCCAATTTAAGGAACGGTTTTTTGGGAAATAAACAAACTCAAACCTGAACTTGTCTAAGAAAATCCCCTGCTCACCCAAGAACCGGCGGGAATGGAGCTGGTAAAGATCAACAAAGCCGCACATTAGTTAAAGCAGTGAAAACAAAT
>NW_027918939.1:0-229 GCF_054177405.1 Leptonychotes weddellii
GAAGAGGTCACAAGCCAAACAATGCAAGTGGCCTCTAAAAGCTCAAGAAAGCAAGGGAGCAAACTCTCCCTCTACATCCCCTGTGCTCCCCCATTTTGATTCCAGCCCAGTGAAACTCATTTCAGACTTCTGACCTGAAGAACTGTTAAGATAATAAACATGTATTATTTTGAGTCACTAAAGTTGTGGTAATTTATTACAGTAGCCAGGAGAACACTGATAAATAGGT
>NW_027918940.1:0-229 GCF_054177405.1 Leptonychotes weddellii
ATGCATGGCCCTGACGCGTGGGCCCTGACACGTGGCCCTGACGCATGGCCCTGACGCGTGGTCCTGTTGTGTGGCCCCGACACGTGGCCCCGACACATGGTCCTGACGTGTGGTCCCTGACATATGATCCTGACGCGTGGTCCTAACCCATGGTCCTGACGCGTGGCCCTGACGTGTGGTCCCTGACGTGTGGTTCTGACGTGTCATCCCTGACGTGTGGTCCTGACAC
>NW_027918941.1:0-229 GCF_054177405.1 Leptonychotes weddellii
GGAAAGCACTCCAGGTTCTAAGGTGATTATACCATATCTTCCTGACTCTGCCCCCAACAAATAGTATAAGAAGGCATTGTTTATGTGCCACCCTGCTGTTATCACTAGCATTAAAAAGAAAGCCAGACACACAGTTCATGATTAAACACACAGACACACCATAAGGTGAAGGTATGACATTTAGTGTAATATTTTTCATTCTGCGGGGAGTGATAATGTCATGTTAAAA
>NW_027918942.1:0-229 GCF_054177405.1 Leptonychotes weddellii
AAATAATAGTAGGGGATGTCAATTCCCCATTTTCAACAATAGATAGATCATCCAGACAGAAAAACAACAAGGAATGCTGGACTTGAATCATACTTTAGATTTAGTTGACCTAGCAGTCATATACAGAACATTCCATCCAAGAGCAGCAGAATACACACTCTTCTCAAGCACACATAAATATTCTCTAGGATAGATCATATGATAGGTCACAAAACAAATATTAACAAAT
>NW_027918943.1:0-229 GCF_054177405.1 Leptonychotes weddellii
TAGGGAAATTATTTTTGAAAATATTCAAAGTGTCTGCAACAACCTGGCCAAGAACAACAGAAGGACCCTCAACAGCTGAGAACGTTAGGCAAAACCATTCCGAAGTTGGTTGTGATGCTTTGCTCGGAGATTTTGCGGCGCAGGTGGAGAAAGGCACTGTTGGCCCTACTAAGGGAGTCAGGGCCGCCAGGCTGCTGCCTCTGCTGCCGTGTGAAACGGAGCCGAAGTT
>NW_027918944.1:0-229 GCF_054177405.1 Leptonychotes weddellii
GGTCACCTCGGTGTGGAGGCGCTTCTCCAAGAGGCGGCCCCGATCCTATAACCGAGCCCTTCTGTCCCACACGAAGAAGGTTACATGAGGCTGGACGCACCCGAGAGGGCCCGGATCCCTGTGCCAGGGAGACTGTGCTGAGGCAATGGGAAGACAGAAGACAAGCTGTGTCAAGGTACCAGCCAGGAGAGCAGCACGCGGAACCGGGGTGCAGGCCATCTGCAACAAA
>NW_027918945.1:0-229 GCF_054177405.1 Leptonychotes weddellii
CGCCCCATTCTGGAACATTCTTTACACTCTGACACCACGGCCCTACGGATGCCTGAGCCGGAGGCGGGGTCTGCGCCAGCATCACTGCAAACTCCCAGGCCCTGAACTCTGAACACCGGTTCCGCTGCTCCTCTACCAGCTCCTCGGAAGCAGCCTCCCAGGCCGCGCGCCTGGTTCCCCGCCCCTCCCCCCAATCTGCACCCCTGCTCGCCTCACCACCCCCTTCCCC
>NW_027918946.1:0-1389 GCF_054177405.1 Leptonychotes weddellii
CAGGGGGCTGCGGGGGACACTACCTGGCCGTGGGGGGTGGCGAGCGGGGGGAAGATGGTGGGGTGGATGAGGCTGAGCTGCGTCTGGATCTTGTGGCTGCGGAGATTGTGGACCGACGAGCAGCTCTCGTTCAGGACCAGGTGCTGGGTGGCAGGCCCAAACCTACGGCAAAGCGACGGGGCGTTCACAGCACCCTTTAGGAGGACCCCCACGGAAGGGGTAGCGGCGACACAAGGGGCAAAGAAGGTAGCGGGAAGGGTTCAGAGAGACTAAGTGGCGGGTCCAGAAAGACCGGCTGACACGGTCCCACTCCTCTGCCTCCAAGCCCAGTGCCCTCTCCAGACCGAAGCGCCTCGGGCTGTGCTGGAAGGAGCACCGAAGAACCCAGAAGGCTGAGATATCCGGAGCCTGCAGCCAGGGACTGGGAACAAAGTGGAGTACGAGGCGGAAGAAGGGGCGGCACCGTACAGGGTAGGATGCGGGCCCTCCAGGGCGGGCGGGCCATGAGCAGGAGCCTGCGGGGCTCGTGAGGAAGGAGCAGAGGGGGCGCCTGGGACGCGCAGGCGGGGAGGCTGGAACAGCACCCAGGCACCGGGGGCTCCGAGTTCAGCTCCAACACTCCCTCCACCCGGCTGCTGAGCTTGGCCAGTGGGGCCCCGAGGAGAAGGCAAGGTGACCCCTTCTCTAGTTACTAGATGCTGGTAGACCTCGCAGGGTGGATGGCAAGAGGGAAGGGAATGGAATGAGCTGCAGACCCGTCCACACCCCGCCTGTTCAGTCCCTAAACTGAGGCTCACGGAGAGCGGGTGGCAGGTCCTCCTTCGGACAGAGTGGGGAGGGTGGCAGGTGGATCCAGCTGGGCCCGACACAAGCTTTCTGCACCAGCGGTACTGCTGTCTGCTCCCCAAACTCACCCCGAACTCCGGGAGGGCAGGGAGCCCCGGCAAGAAGGGGAGGGAGCACCTCCCGGCGCAAGGGGGAGGACGGATGGAAATGCGTCCTACCTCTCCATCCACTGCTGGTATCTGGGGTCCGCAAGCACACACTCTGGGGCCATGTGAACCACGAGCGCCACGGGGGCGTCGGCATTTTCTTGGTACCTGGGCGGAAGGGAGGAGGAGGGGAGTTGGGCTTTGTACGGCGAGGCAGACTCACAACCTCCACAAACGGTGACCGTGCGGCCAGGGAAGGGCACCGCGCCGCTTGCTCTCGGGGACTGCGGGGACCCACGGCCTCCGCACCCAGGCCAGGCTGTGCCCGGGCTGCTCCTAGAGGTACTTGAGCCCAGCAGGGCACCAACCCGGGATTCCTCTAGTCCGCAGGTTCTGGGGCTGGCCCCTGGGCCTTCCCACTGAGAGCCCGAGCCTCCTCCTGCCCCCTCCAGGCACA
>NW_027918947.1:0-229 GCF_054177405.1 Leptonychotes weddellii
GAGGCATCCGGCAATGTCTGGAAACATCTCTGGCTGTCAAGCTTGGGGAGGGTGGGGGATGCTCCTGGCATCTAGTGGACAGAGGCCAGGGGTGCTGCTGAATATCCTACAGTGCTCAGCTTCCCCACGACAGGGAATTATCCGGCCACCAACATCAGCAGTGTGAGGCTGAGCATTATTTCTCAGGGTCACGGAGAGGATGAGATGGCATGATATTTATGCAAGGCTC
>NW_027918948.1:0-229 GCF_054177405.1 Leptonychotes weddellii
CAGTCGCTTAACCAACTGAGCCACCCAGGTGCCCCTCAAATTACTCTCATATTAATAACTAGTGGGGTACATCATAAAAAAGAAGCATTCTCATCCACCATATTGGCAAAACTTAAAAGATGAAAAATATACAATGCTCGTGAGGGTGTGGATAAAAAGACACTTTAGTTTTCTTTAGGTGGAAACATAAGATACTGTAATTTTCCCAGTTAGGCAAAACCTAGCAAAA
>NW_027918949.1:0-229 GCF_054177405.1 Leptonychotes weddellii
AGTCTCTCATGGTTCATCTCCCCCTTCGATTTCCCCGCCTTCATTCTTCCCCTCCTGCTATCATCATCTTCTTTTTTTTTTAAAACATAAAATGTATTATTTGTTTCAGAGGTACAGGTCTGTGATTCATCAGTCTTACACAATTCACAGCACTCACCATAGCACATACCCTCCCCAATGTCTATCACCCAGCCACCCCATCCCTCCCACCCCCCACCACTCCAGCAAC
>NW_027918950.1:0-229 GCF_054177405.1 Leptonychotes weddellii
GCTGGTTCTTTGAAAGAATTAACAAATTTGATAAACCCCTGGCCAGACTTATCAGGAAGAAAAGAGAAAGGACCCAAATCAACAAAATCATGAATGAAAGAGGAGAGATCACAACCGACACCAAAGAAAGACAAACAATTATAAGAACATATTATGAGCAACTCTATGCCAGCAAATTAGATAACCTGGAAGAAATGGATGCATTCCTAGAGATGTATCAACTACCAAA
>NW_027918951.1:0-229 GCF_054177405.1 Leptonychotes weddellii
GGAGGGCACATTCTGCATGGAGCACTGGGTGTTATGCACAAACAATGAATCATGGAACACTTCATTTAAACTAATGTTGTAATGTATGGGGATTAACATAAGAATAATAATAAAAAAAGAATGGTCATTGCTGTCTTTAACTTGACTTCAGTCAATGACAATTCTCTAAATGTTTATAATCTGGCTTTTTCTCCCCACCGTTGAACTAAACTTAAAAGTGAAATTCTCA
>NW_027918952.1:0-229 GCF_054177405.1 Leptonychotes weddellii
AAGAACTGCAAAATCCTAAGAGCAAGTTAGAGCCTAGCTAAAGCCGAGATGGGGAGTTCATTGCCCAGTTAGCTGCCTGGCCCTCCGCAGAAGCGTGATCAGGAGGGGAGACCAATGAGGTGAGCCATTCTCAAAGCGTAGCCAGGATTCAGGGCTGTCTCCCTGCTTACCCATTCCAAATGTTAAAAAAAAAAAAAAAAAATCAGCACCGACCTATAGGTTTATAATG
>NW_027918953.1:0-229 GCF_054177405.1 Leptonychotes weddellii
CCTTTGCAGGGGCGCCTGGGGGGCTCAGTTGTTTAAGCAGCTGACTCATGGTTTCTGTTCAGGTCGTGATCTCAGGTTGTGGATCAAGCAAGGAGTCTGCTTAGGACTCTCTCTCCTTCTCTCTCTGCCCCTCCCCTTGCTCATGGTTTCTCTCTCTGTCTCTCTCAAATAAATAAATAAAATCTTAAAAAAAAAAAAAACATACCTTTGTAATATTTTTAATATATTA
>NW_027918954.1:0-229 GCF_054177405.1 Leptonychotes weddellii
AATAGTGACAGTAGCAACATCAAAGATTACTGATCACAGGTCACCATAAAAACATAATAATAATAATGAGAAAGTTTAAAATACTGCGAGAATTACCAAAATGTGACCCAGAGACACAAAGTGAGCAAATGCTATTGGAAAAATAGCACCGATAGGCATGCTTTGGCACAGGGTTGCCACAAACCCTCAACTTGTAAAAACTCAATACCTGTGAAGCCCAGGAAAGCAA
>NW_027918955.1:0-229 GCF_054177405.1 Leptonychotes weddellii
GCCTGGGGGTGGGTATTGAGGAGGGCACGTTCTGCATGGAGCACTGGGTGTTATGCACAAACAATGAATCATGGAACACTTCATCTAGAACTAATGATGTAATGTATGGGGATTAACATAAGAATAAAAAAAAAAGAAAAAAAAAAGATTTAAGATTGCTCAGTGCCTTTCACATCAGAGGTGCTAAATTATATTGAACCATATGCTGCGAGGCTCTGGACGTACTTAT
>NW_027918956.1:0-229 GCF_054177405.1 Leptonychotes weddellii
GGGTGGGAGGAATGGGGTTGCTGGGTGATAGACACTGGGGAGGGTATATGCTATGGTGAGCACTGTGAATTGTGTAAGACTGTTGAATCATAGACCTGTACCTCTGAAACAAATAATAAATTATATGTTAAAAAAAAGAAGAAGATAGCAGTATGGGAAAAATGAAGGGGGGGAAATCGGAGGGGGATAGGAAGCATGAGAGACTATGGACTCTGAGAAACAAACTGAG
>NW_027918957.1:0-1389 GCF_054177405.1 Leptonychotes weddellii
GTTATAGTCATGAGTGCTGGCATCGAGATGGTGAGCTGGTGTTGAGTCTTTTCTCTCTCCTCTCCATGCTCTCTGCAAACCCACTACCTCGGTACCTTCTTTAGATAGAAGGTCAAATCAGTTCTACTAAAAACAGGGCTGCACAAAGGCCAAGGCTCACTGAAAAGAAACATTTTTTTTTAATGTCCCAATTTTTATTAATGGCATCGCTCTCCTTCCAGTCACTCAAACTTAAAGCTCAGTCATCTTTGATTTTCTTTTTTTCTTTCCCAGAAAATCAATTATCTAACTTGTAATTGTTCATAGCATGGTTTTGGAGTCTGAAAGCTTAGATTCAAATCTTGTCTCTACTTATCACTAGATTTGAGAACTCAGGCAAGTTATTTAACCTCTCAGAAGCCCCATTTCCTCATCTGTAAGATGTAGATAACATTAGTATTTATAATTACCGTTTAGTGATAAATAAAATAGTCCATATGTAGTGCTTGGCTGAGGGCCTGACACATAGTAAAGGTTCAATAAATGTTAGTTTCTATGGTTAATATTAGTGTCAACACAGTGTTAATATTTTATATGATACCATGCTCCTTATTCTTTGTACTTAACTGTAACTTGCATAGATTTTTATAATAGCTTGCTGAACTTATGTCCATCCCAAATGTCACTGCTTCCTGCTAATCTTATAGCTTGCTGGTACACTATAGTCTTTGAGGCATAGCTCTATTGTATCATTATGCTGTTAATTACTTGTAGTTCACTTCAGGATATGTACCACATTTTAGAGCAGGATTTTTGCCCTCCTTCATAGTTCTTTATCTTTACAGCTTTACTTTCTCCCATTCCCTTTTCTGAATCTGATGCTGACACCCACTGGACTCATCATCCCTTTGAGAATTGCCAAGTTTATACTACTGTTAAGTGAAGTGTCCTTCACCTGAAATCTACCACTTCATGTCCAGTATTACCTACAACAAATAACATCACCACAGCAGACCCCCTTGGATGTCTATTGGAAGTAAACTTTCCATCCTCTGCATGAACTCATCTAACACTTTATTAAACTTCAAAGGATACTTTCTGTTTCATATTTATTTATTTTTTTGCACAAGTCCCCTTCATCTTAGACAATTATCTCTTCACAACATAGCTTGTTGTTCATTATATCGCTCCTAATACATGTCTGCTATTAAAGACCTCTGGGCAGCAATGAGATAAATATACTCAATATTCGTTATGGAACTACTTTTAAGCTGAATTTATAAAATGTGCCAAATTGCATTAAGAAATAATTTTGAAGGGAAAAATATCGGCCAATCAGTTGTCTGCTGTTATACAAGGAAAAAGTTTGCTGAAAATTTCAATTTTTGACAAGGCATTTCAACATCATAA
>NW_027918958.1:0-229 GCF_054177405.1 Leptonychotes weddellii
AACATTTCCATAATAAAATGTGTTTCCTGCGGTTCACTCTTTCCTTCCTCCTTGACTTCCTCCCTTCCTTCCTCCATTCCTCCCTCCCTCTCTCCCTCCCTCTGTTCCTTCCTTCTTTCCTTCATTCCTTCCTTCCTTTTCTTGTTTCCTCTTCCTTTCTTTTCTTCTTCCTTTCTCTCTTTTCTTTCTTTCTTTCTTCCTTCTTTCTTTCTTTCTTTCTTTTTCTCTT
>NW_027918959.1:0-229 GCF_054177405.1 Leptonychotes weddellii
ATTGATGCTCACCATAGCCCCTCACTTCATATGGGTGGGAGTGGAGGGAAGTGTGGGTGTGGGATCAATGTTTGCTCCACATATTCATTGTCCTCACTAAAAAGATCCCAAAATCTAGACTTAAAACTGAGCAGGAAATAGGCTAGGAGTATTCAGCCTGGTATTTAAAAATCTCCAAGAAATGACCTTGAACTACATTAAAACCTAGCACACTGTTCTCTTTAAAGAA
>NW_027918960.1:0-229 GCF_054177405.1 Leptonychotes weddellii
ACAGTCACTCTGGAAAAGAGTATGGCAGTTTCTTACAAAGCTAGACATACTCTCGCACTCCTGGGAATTTATATCAGAAAATGAACACGTATGTGTACACAAAACCTGGACACAATGTTCACAGTAACTTTATTTGTAACAGCCAAACACTGGAAACAAGGAAAATGTCCTTCCCTATGTGAATGACTAAACTATTGTGTTCAATTATTGATGCAGGTAAAAACTTGGA
>NW_027918961.1:0-229 GCF_054177405.1 Leptonychotes weddellii
AAACAAACTGAGGGTTCTAGAGGGGAGGGGGGTGGGAGGATGGGTTGGCCTGGTGGTGGGTATTGAGGAGGGCACGTTCTGCATGGAGCACTGGGTGTTGTGCACGAACAATGAATCATGGAACACTTCATCTAGAACTAATGATGTAATGTATGGGGATTAACATAAGAATAAAAAAATAAATAAAACGTTAAAAAAATTAACTAGATAGATAGATAAATAAATAAAT
>NW_027918962.1:0-229 GCF_054177405.1 Leptonychotes weddellii
ATGGTGGCCCTCCAGAGGGTGACTGATTCCGATTTGGGAGGAGGCCCACTGGTTGCCTTCTTAAAGGTTCCCAGAACAGTGCCCCAATTTAAGGAACGGTTTTTTGGGAAATAAACAAACTCAAACCTGAACTTGTCTAAGAAAATCCCCTGCTCACCCAAGAACCGGCGGGAATGGAGCTGGTAAAGATCAACAAAGCTGCACATTAGTTAAAGCAGTGAAAACAAAT
>NW_027918963.1:0-229 GCF_054177405.1 Leptonychotes weddellii
GGGAGCCCCGTCTACCCGGGACCTTCATACGCCAGGCTCTGGGCCGGGCACGGTGCATGTTTCAGGCTGTGTCACTCCCCTCTGCGGCCCTGGGAGCCGTGTCACTCTCCTGGGCTCAGAGCAGACACACCAGCCTGGGGTCACAGAGAAGTGTGCGTGCAGCAGGGGCCATCCCCACTGCTCACTGCACACCTGAGCTCGTCCCTGCAGAGGAGTGGTCCCTGGGGGG
>NW_027918964.1:0-229 GCF_054177405.1 Leptonychotes weddellii
GAAGAGGTCACAAGCCAAACAATGCAAGTGGCCTCTAAAAGCTCAAGAAAGCAAGGGAGCAAACTCTCCCTCTACATCCCCTGTGCTCCCCCATTTTGATTCCAGCCCAGTGAAACTCATTTCAGACTTCTGACCTGAAGAACTGTTAAGATAATAAACATGTATTATTTTGAGTCACTAAAGTTGTGGTAATTTATTATAGTAGCCAGGAGAACACTGATAAATAGGT
>NW_027918965.1:0-229 GCF_054177405.1 Leptonychotes weddellii
AGGCCATCTTATCCAGCCCCTGAACGACAGGGATTCCCGCAGAATCGCACACCCTCTGCAGGGGACACCCGGGGAGGCTCTTTTTGTGCCAGGCACTGTTCTAGGTCCTTCCTTCTGGCAACCTTGAGGGGTAGGAACGACTTCTCTTGGTATTTTACAGATGGAGAAACTGAGGCAGGGGACATGACTTGGCCAGGGTTCCCAGGTATTAGCGGCGGGGCTGGGGCTT
>NW_027918966.1:0-229 GCF_054177405.1 Leptonychotes weddellii
GGACCAGGCAGGTGTTTTTGGTTGTTGTTCTTGTTTTTTAAAATTTCTAATACATCTTTTTTTTAATGTTTATTTTTTAAAAAAGATTTTTATTTGACAGAGACACAGCGAGAGAGGGAACACAAGCAGGGGGAGCTGGAGAGGGAGAAGCAGGCTTCCTGCTGAGCAGGGAGCCTGATGCGGGGCTCGATCCCAGGACGCTGGGATCATGACCTCAGCCGAAGGCAGA
>NW_027918967.1:0-1389 GCF_054177405.1 Leptonychotes weddellii
GGCTCCCTGCTCAGCGGGGAGTCTGCTTCTCCCTCTGACCCTCCTCCCTCTCGTGCTCTCTGTCTCTCATTCTCTCTCAAATAAATAAATAAAATCTTTAAAAAAAAAATATATATATATATATGTACATGTAGAAAATAATACATTAATGCTTCCCATTACTATTTACGGGCATGTTACGGTTTATGATGCATTTTTCACATCCATCAGTCTCCCTATTTGATTTATTTCACTATGTAACTACAATATCAAGTTACACTTAACATATCTAACAACCTGTGTAGAGAAATAAATATATAAATAAAAAATGAAAACCTCTGCCCCAATTTTGTCTCTAAATAAACTACATATATATATATATTTATGGAACCGGTTACCAAGTCATGTAAGTTGTAACAACTGTTATTTACCCGATTAATATTTCCCCCCAATATTATAAATTATTGGTGTTATACTTTGTTGGGTGGGGCTGTCACTAGCTGACACTAGCCTGAGCCCCTGAGTCAAAATTTGACAGAAAGCCCATAAGCAAACTCTTCTAAATTGATCATTATTGGGTCATTTGTACTCTTAAATTGTGAACTTCTCTTACCAATAGCAATGTATTATTTATGGCGCTGAATCCTCTCTCAGCTTCTGCTCAACAGCAATTACATTCCAATTTTTTTGCTAGTTCCTATACTAATGTCTAAATATTTTCTGTACTCAATGACTCTATAATCAACTAAGTCACAACAGAAATCATTCGGTGGCTTGTCATAGTTAATTAGGTCAAATCTAAGCCTTCCAGCTTGTGTACTTGAATCCTGACTATACTACACTTGTTATAAATATCTCCAGTTTCCTCATCTGTAAAACGGGGATTATGGTGGTTATTATAGGACTCAAATAAGTCACTGTACATGATGCCTGGGAGAGAAGCCCCATGTGAACATTAGCTCTCACATTTATTAAAATGAATGTAGTTGGTACCCGCGACGGGTAGGTATTCCATGGATTTTCAAAGAGTTACGTCATTAAATGGAAAAGTGATTCATCCTCCATGACTCCAGTCATCCCCACCTCCCTCTTATCTCAGGAGTGCCCAACGTGCAAGGAGGCCTGCGATGTCTGGCCATTTCTGCAATGTCCACTGTTTCTGTCACCCTCCCCCACCCCCATTCTTCCTGCCTCTCCAAGTCTCTCAGGTTCCAAATCCCATGGATGTTACAGTTCCTACAAGCAAAAACACAATGGGGACTTCCCTGCAGCAGACCACTGCTACACCTGGGATCCAGCACAGGTGGTATTTGCTTGTCAAAGTGTAAGCATCCTTGCCATGGCATGGGGTCTACCTCCCCTACCAAGGTCCTTTGATCTGGTACAAGGGAAATGCAGGAGCAGGAGCCA
>NW_027918968.1:0-229 GCF_054177405.1 Leptonychotes weddellii
ATTGCATTATAATAGTTAGGGGCTAACAGCTTCCTCAATAGCTAGGGTCATCTGGAGGAAGCAGGGTGTAGTGGAAAATAGGGGCTTTGAGGCAAGATAAGTCTGTTGGTTACAAATCAGGGCAGAGAGACCTCCATTGAGCTAGTTTATTTCGTGTCTTTGAGCCTTAGTTGTAACAGCTTCAAGACAGGGACAATAATGAAGTTTACTTTAGAGGGTTACAAACTAT
>NW_027918969.1:0-229 GCF_054177405.1 Leptonychotes weddellii
ACATATAAATATAAATACATATACACACATATACACACATATATACATATATACACATATGTACATATAAATATATAATATAAATATATATAAATATAAATTTAATATATATAAATATATATAAAAATATATACACATATATACACACAAATATACATAAATATACATACAAATATACATACAAATATATATATATATATAAATATATATATAAATAAAATAAAACCCT
>NW_027918970.1:0-229 GCF_054177405.1 Leptonychotes weddellii
GATGACAGGGAAGCTGGACGTGGGCTTATGGGCAGTATCTGGAGCATCTTGGTTTTTCACCTTGATTTCTCTGTCTTCTGTGGTCCTTACAGACAGATCCCTCCATGTGTTCTGAAGACCTTATGAATTATGAATTTATTACAGAAAAGTCATTTTTCTCTGTTGCACATTCTCTCTTTCTCTCCCACTCCTCTGATTCTGTCTCTCACATATGAGATTTCAACACATA
>NW_027918971.1:0-229 GCF_054177405.1 Leptonychotes weddellii
AAGGTACAAACGTCCACATATAAGATGAATCCTGGAGATGTGATGTACAGCATGTGACTAAATATAAAAACCCAAAGCTGTTCATCATCGATGTGTTTTAAACTTTGGTTCAAGATTACAAAACTAAAGTCTACAGGACTCTAGGAAAAGGCTACTCATCACATTAAAACTCAGGATTTTTAAACCTGGGGCTGAGAGTTCAGGTGGTCTACGACGCTGGAGGCCCTTC
>NW_027918972.1:0-229 GCF_054177405.1 Leptonychotes weddellii
GAATTACCATCTCTATGCATCTCGTTACATGCCGGGCTTTTCAGGGAGACTGTGGGCTCCCCAGAGGGAGGGTGAGCTCCCCTTTTTAAAAATGATCTTTGGGCGCCTGGGTGGCTCAGTTGGTTAAGCGACTGCCTTCGGCTCAGGTCATGATCCTGGAGTCCCTGGATCGAGTCCCGCATCGGGCTCCCTGCTCGGCGGGGAGCCTGCTTCTCCCTCTGACCCTCCC
>NW_027918973.1:0-229 GCF_054177405.1 Leptonychotes weddellii
ATTGATGCTCACCATAGCCCCTCACTTCATATGGGTGGGAGTGGAGGGAAGTGTGGGTGTGGGATCAATGTTTGCTCCACATATTCATTGTCCTCACTAAAAAGATCCCAAAATCTAGACTTAAAACTGAGCAGGAAATAGGCTAGGAGTATTCAGCCTGGTATTTAAAAATCTCCAAGAAATGACCTTGAACTACATTGAAACCTAGCACACTGTTCTCTTTAAAGAA
>NW_027918974.1:0-229 GCF_054177405.1 Leptonychotes weddellii
CGCCCCATTCTGGAACATTCTTTACACTCTGACACCACGGCCCTACGGATGCCTGAGCCGGAGGCGGGGTCTGCGCCAGCATCACTGCAAACTCCCAGGCCCTGAACTCTGAACACCGGTTCCGCTGCTCCTCTACCAGCTCCTCGGAAGCAGCCTCCCAGGCCGCGCGCCTGGTTCCCCGCCCCTCCCCCCAATCTGCGCCCCTGCTCGCCTCACCACCCCCTTCCCC
>NW_027918975.1:0-229 GCF_054177405.1 Leptonychotes weddellii
AATTTTGTTTTCAAACAGGAAAAGAGTTCATAAAAGCCAATTATTTACAACTGTGTTTAAAACCTTTTAAACAATACAGAAAAGAGAAGGTGTTTTGAACAGTTTCCAGTTCTGCATGGTAGGTTTCTACATTGCAAAAATAATTTGCTTTACAAATTATAACTAATTTTATTTTGCACAAAGCCTTAAAAAAAAAAAAACCTTGGCACTTTATATCTTGGTCAGTAGG
>NW_027918976.1:0-229 GCF_054177405.1 Leptonychotes weddellii
GAGTGATGGTAAAAGTGACATCACCACGATGGTAACAGAGGCTGTTCCTGACTTTGCTCCCCATCATGAGAACAACTAACGTGTATTCAAGGACAAGACACCACTGAGAGAAACCCAGAAGCGGAGGTGAGGCAGACGCACCCCCTGCACCACAGAGACCAAGGCAGACAGCATTAGGGGGTAAGAGAAGCAGCCACACGGCGACCCCATTTTCCCTCCCCCAGGCCAG
>NW_027918977.1:0-229 GCF_054177405.1 Leptonychotes weddellii
GGTCACCTCGGTGTGGAGGCGCTTCTCCAAGAGGCGGCCCCGATCCTATAACCGAGCCCTTCTGTCCCACACGAAGAAGGTTACATGAGGCTGGACGCACCCGAGAGGGCCCGGATCCCTGTGCCAGGGAGACTGTGCTGAGGCAATGGGAAGACAGAAGACAAGCTGTGTCAAGGTACCAGCCAGGAGAGCAGCACGCAGAACCGGGGTGCAGGCCATCTGCAACAAA
>NW_027918978.1:0-12775 GCF_054177405.1 Leptonychotes weddellii
TAAGTGGGATCAGTAAGATTGCAGGACATAAGGACATAAGACCAACACACAAAAGTCAATCACATTTCTATATACTAAAAGTGGATATGCTGAAACAGACAACACAGTTTATAATTGCTGCAAAGAAACTAAAACACCTAGGCAGACACTTAACAAAACATGGACAAGGTCTGTATGGTGAAAATTACAAAATGCTATGGCAGAAATCAAAGATGTAAGTAAATGCAGAGACATACCATGTTCATGAATTGAAAGATAATTCCGATTGTAAAGATGAAAATACTCCCCAAATTGATCTACAGACTTAATGAAACCCTTATCAAAATACCAGCAAGGTTTTTTGGTAAATATTGAAAAGCTTATTGTAAAATTCATTTGGAAAGACACAGGTAGCTGAAATAATCTTGATGAAAAGAATAAAATGGGAGGAATCACCCTCCACATTAAGGCTCACAGCTACTGTAATCAAGACAGTTTGATCTTGGCAGAGGGATGGATGCATAGATCAATGGAACAGAACCCAGAAATAGACCCAAATAAATATGCTTAACTGATTTTGACAAGGTGCAAAAGCAATTCAGTGGAGAAAGCCTTTTTACTAAGTGGTGCCGGAAGAACTGGCCATCAATAGGCAATAAAATGAAACCTAAACTATACTGCACACCTTATTCAAAAATCAACTGAATTTTTAGAATTGATGCCAAAAGCATGATCCATTGAAGGAAAAACTGATGAACTAGACTTCATAAAAATTACAAATTTTGTTCTATTAAAGACTATGCGAAGGGGATGAAAGTCCAAGCTGTAAGCTGGAATAAAATATGTGCAAACCAGAGAGCTGACAAAGGACTTATATAAAGAATATATAACAAAAGCTCACAACTCATCAGTAAAAAACAAATTATGCAATTAGAAAACAGGCAGATGTGAAAATACACTTGACTGAAGGGGATAGATAGATGGCAAGTAAGCACAGAAAATTATGTTCGACATCATTAGCCCTCAGGGAAATGCAAATTAAAAAACAAGTGACCAAATAAAAACCCACAGTGGGGTATTTCTACATACTGATGGATAAAGTAAAAAAAATTGTGACAATATCAAATGCTATTGAGGATGCACAGAAACTGGGCTAGTCATTCATTGCTAGTAGGAATGTAAAATAGAGATAGATACATAGATAATGATAGATACATAGGTACATGATAGATTCATAGATACATGATAGATTGATAGATGATAGATAATAGATATGTAGATAGATGATAGATACATAGATAGATGATAGAGATAGATGATAGATAGGTGATAGATGATTGCTAGATAGATTGAGGTAGGTTCATATGCAACTATAAGAAATAATATAGAGAGATCCCATGTAGACTTTACTTAGTTTCCCCCCAGTGGTAACTTCCTACAGAACAATAGTCCAATATCACAGAATATTCACATTGATACAATTCACTGATTTCCTCAGCTTTCTCTGGTTTTACTTGTATTGATTTGTGTGTGTGTGCACATGTGCATAAAAGACAAATAAAAATCTGCAGAGTAGCTCTCTAGAACTTCTACACATCCAAGTCCTACACGAATAAGATAGAGATGCCTTTGCAGAATATCGAGGATGGAATCCGAGAACTCAGAGCAGTAAAAATATTAGAATGAATATCTTATTATCTTAGAGGATATTCCTCTCATTAAGTTAGTTGTTCTCAAACTTGAGCTTATATCAGAATCTCCAAGAGGCTTGGGAAACATCATTTTCTGGGCCCCATACCCCATCTGATGAAGTATGCCCTGAAATTTGGGGTTATAAAATTTGCATTTCTATAAAGCTTCCAGGTGACACTAATATTAGTTCTAGGGGACACAGTTCTCTGAGAGAACTAGGCACTAAGGCAATGGGAAAGGCGCCGGGGAGGGGGCAGTACCAGCATCTTTGAGAAGTTCAGTGGTGGCTGTCTTCTGTAGGCCAGGTTTGACAGTGAGAGAGATTAACATAAAATAAGCTGCCTGACATCAGTGGCAAGATGCCAGAATGACTGAAGCTAGGTGGCAGCACTTGACCATCAGAGGCAAAGACGGTGTGGTGCACCTGCTGTAATTACTATAATGGGTAGGAAGGCTGCAGTGGCCAACAGGATGCCTTGGCCTGCAGTGGTTTGTAGCAATGGCTAAAAGATCAGGATGCCTTTTGACTTTAAGAGAAGTTCCATCCCATGAGTCAGGGCTCTTCAATGCTATTGCAAGTAGATGTGGTGAAGATCAGTGTGATCCTTTCCAGAGGGACCTGTGCTAGGGTTCCTATGCATACAAGGAATTTTGTACAAATTTTTGAGGATTATTAGAGGGGGCTTCTAACACTAATACTAAGAGACCTGCAATGCTTTCACAATCCTCCAGTTAGAGCTGAGGTATAGGAAAGCCAGATATGCATGGAATTCAACCCAAGTTATAGTGGTCTAATGGGTACCTGAACCTAACCAGTAGTTATTTCCCTGGATCCTGAATGTATAATTGAGGTGGATTTACTAGCCCAAATTGGTTACTTGATCTGGAGCACAAGGGATGTTATGTTAGGAAGGGCTGAGTGCCAACTCCTGACGCTGCCTTTGATCACCATGAGGGGCTACATTTGCTCCAACACAATGTGGGGTAGGCGGAGCAATGTCTGGATCCTAAGGGATTCACTGGGGCATCTCAGTGCTTCCATGCCCAGATAGACACAAACAATTGTCTATATCACCATAGCACCCCAGCAATGTCAAGACATCAAAGAGTTCAGACCCTTTAGGGATGAAGGTCTGGGTCACTCCATCAGGCAAACAACCCAGACCAGCTCGAGTTCTGGTCAGGTGTGTGGGAAATCATGAAAGGGAGGTGGAGAAGAGAGATCATGATGGTCATGGTCTTAGTATCAGTTGTGGCTCCAGGGAATTTTGTTTCATGAACACTCTTGCCTTAAGTCTTCACAGGGATGAGCTGCCACCAGTTGAATGGAGCTCTAGGAATGATTGAATCTTTACCTGCCCTCTCAGACACATGATTAGTATTTACTCATAAAGATGGAGGTACACCCTGGGTTTTGAGAGGCTGGTATGATAAAAGGGCACACGTGGATCCAAGTGTTTCCACGGGGGGACAAATCAGACAGCTCTTAGGCACCACTCCGGTCATTTCAGCTTCTTCTGCCTAGAGGCTTCTTGTTTTGCCTGGCTGCCACAAGGCAGCCAGCTCTGCCTGGCCTATGACCTGCCTCACAAGGATACAACCCAATACCCTTTGCCCCATGCCCATGCCAGGCTACTCTTGCCCTCCACCCTGAAGCTTCCCTCTTGATACTAGGCATGAGATGCCATGAACCTGTGCACCAGCCAGGTATGCACAATTCAGAAGTGTGGGGCAGTTAATTCCCTTTGGGGAAAACCTATAGAATATGGATTCCAGAGGACAAATTCTTCTTTCCTTCTCCATGGACTGTCTTGACAAACAGTAGTTCTTATGAGCACCCAGAAGACATCCCATTATATCGAACAATCATGTGAGCTTGTGACCAAGCAGTGACCACCTCAATGAGGTGCCCTCATATTGGCTCTTCCCTTCCCTGACTCACTCCCCTTTTTCCTGACTCTTGGTTCCCTGGCACTGCACTTCCTGGTTAGTAGCCTCAGTCTCTTCCTTCTGGGTAGTACAGGCTAAGATGGTGTATACTATTTTATCCACATTTTATAGATGAGAAACTGAGGCACAAAGTAGCTATCCAACTTGCTAAAGTTCACATATCTAGGTTCTTTACACTTAGGTCCACCTGCCTCACAGTCCAGCTCTTAATTAGTAGGCTTAATAGAAGACAAACATGATTTAGTTTTTAAGACATCTAGAATGATAAAGACAACAACAACAACAACAACAAAAATTTTGTAGATTCAGCAGTAACAGTTTGAATGGGGAGGTACATAATAAAAGTCCTGGACTATAAATGATCGGGAGAAGTGAAATGATGGCTAATCAGTGAGATTAAATACAAGGCCAGTGCCTTCTCATGTGGAGTAGACCAGTGTAGCAGAAGTATTCTGTAATATGGACAAACTGAGGCAAAAGCATTCTGCTGGAGAAAGAGAAGGTGTCTTTGGTAAGCAGGTTTAAAAAAAGTGAGGAGAGAGAAGATTGGGAGGAAGGAGAGGAAGGAAAATAATTTAGAAATAGTTACAGGGCAAGGGGATTTCCCTAATATGGCACATGAAATATATGGCAAGGGTATGAAGGGAGTTGATAAGCACTGGGATATGAAGGACCAAGGTGAGAAACCTGGACAGGGTTCAGAGGTGTGGGGTGTTAACTTACAAGGAGGCCGGTGTAGAGTAGATATCAGGAGCTGGACCCGACTCCATACTCGGGCATATATAGTATCCAGGTTCTATCTGGATCATATCAAGAGAAATCCATCCTCTCTCACACAGGCATGTGGGCCAGACTATATTTCTTTATTTTTTAAAAAATTATTTTGGCGGGGGGCAGAGGGAAAGGGAGAGAGAGAATCTTAAGCAGACTCCAGTGGGGAGCCCAGTAGGGAGCCCAGCACAGGGTTTGATCTTATGACCCTGAAAATATGACCTAAGCCAAAATCAAGAGTCGGTCGCTTAACTGACTGAGTCACCTAGGTGCCCCAGTTTCTTTTATTCTGCTGATTATGGGAAAAACCACTTATATACCTTAAACACTGAGAGGCAAGAGTTCAATTTTGCACTGCTTAACAAAGATTGGCTGTTTTTAAAAAAAATCTAGAAAGTGGTACCAGATTAGAAGTATATTCACTGATGAAAATACTGTGGACTGTGCTCTGAAATCCAATAGCTAATCTGTCCAATAGGCCATGTTGGTTGACCCTTAAAATAGAATCTGATGGAATCAGCAGGGTTAGTATAGAAGGTTAATGACTGAAGAGTTAAGATAACAAAAGCATCCATTCCCAGCAGACCCAGACCTTGGTCCTTTTCATAGAATTAACTTTTCAAAGGTAATAGGGCTTAAAATGCCAATTTCCACCAAGATCTAAATTCAAAATAGGTAAATACAATGGGAACAGATGAAAGAAGCTCTCTAGCCAAGCCACCATCATGCAAGAGGATCCTAACTTATCCCCCTGTGAGTACTGTCCCTCAACCCCTCCAAGAATTTGTGCTCACATCCCAATAAGAACTGTCCTCTAAACAATCAATTGAGATGATGTCATCTTTTCCTTTGAACAATGAAATGCATTCTCCTCCTGTTAAAAATACAATCAAACTTTAACACCCAGTCCCAAGGCAAAACCTGACTCTGACTTACCTCTGTCACCTCATATGTGTTCTCTACCTCACTCCAGCTCCAAACATACCAGTGTTTCTTTTTTCTTTTCTGAAGTCTTTTGCAGGAGATTTACCATCATCAGTCTCAGCAGAAAGGGTCCATCTCAGAAGGGCCTTCTTCAACTTCCCAAACTATAGTAGTAGCTATTCACCTACATTTATTCCATATCACATCATTTTATTTCCTTATAGTAATTTTCATTACCAAAATTATCTTGCTTATGTCTTTGTCTGTTCACTGTCATGGTCTCCAAAAGAGCAGGAAGCAGGAATCATTTCTGTCTTGTTCACTGTTACATCCCTAGAACCTAGAAAAGTGCTTGGAACATAGCCACACACACACCTCAGTGCCTAAAACAAATACTGTGGAGCGAATGAGGAAGAACAAATGAATGAAGCTAAACATCCTTGATGCATCTTCCATTCTGTCTACTACCAGGATTCCTGTATTGATTACTGCTTTTATTCCAAGCTGGTCCAAAAGTCTTAGCTTTCAGAGGAAAATGTCATTTAGTATAAAACGACCACCATGTCTTTCAAAAAAATTAAGAAAGCTATTTTATGTCAGTCATTTATTTCATTTATTACTTTGCTTTACATGTCATCTTAGTTACTACTGTGTATATGGAGGAAACTACAGCACTCTGGCCATATGTGAACTCCCATCTATTTTTATAGACAAAGCTGTATTGGAGCACAGCCCAGGCATTTGTTTATATATTTTCTATGGCTGCTTTTGGAGCACAACAGCAGAGTCAAGAATTTTCCTATCTGGCCCTTTACAGAAAAAGTTGGCCGACCCTTGATACAAAGCAATACGTGCTCAAATATAGGAAGATGCTTGAGAAAAAGACCTGCAAAACATCAGGGAAAAATCAAGAGCATTGACCAATATTGGCTTTGGGTAAAATCCAGGAACATTGATAGTGATCAAATTAGAAGTGTATCCTCAAAATGGTCTTGGATTAAAGCCTGAGGGAGACGCCTACATTTTGGTTGTTAGGTCAGAAATCAAGTGTATAGGATGAAGACCAGGCTAGTGCTGATTCTCCTATTAAGAAATGTGTTGTTCTCCTCTGATTTGTAGCAGCCCCCCTGTTCCTACCTTTGTCAGTATCTCCTCTCCATGCGATCTGGAATGTAGGCAGTGCTGCCATCTTCATGATGAATGGTTTCCTCCATTGAATTGCAATTACAGGTTTTAATCAGTTCATTATTCCACCTAGTTTTTGGGTCCTGACAGTTATGCTGCAGAAACTAATTGAATTGGCTTTACCTCAAGGCATTCCCACAAGATCTCACCTTGCCATTTGGGGATTTTTTTGTCTGATTGACCAACTTAGCCCCAATTTCCCTGTTCCAGCCTGAAAAAAAAAGAAGTCTTACTTTTATATTTCCCCTTTGAAATATTTCACATTCTTTTCCTACTTTGAAAAGGTATACTTTATAAAAAAAATCACTAACCTACAATATATTGTAGTATACACTGAGCTTCCTATATAAGAGGCTTTAGAGTGGTTGCAAAGTAAACCCTTACTCTTTTCCATAAACTCTCTTTAGATCACTTAGAGAAAAGAAAAGTAAGGAAGGGCTTTACTCTTCCAGGTGCTATAAATTTTAGGCTGTGAAAGAGATAGTGCCCAGAGATAATGTTTAGCTGGCTGTTGATGGTGGAATTATCCTAGCAAGGACTCTGACTGGGTCCTCAGGTTTTTGGGTGCCTCTCACAGGACTGACTCACACAAAATTCCCAAGGCTTCATCTGATAAAGAAATCAAAATGTCAGTTTATCAGATCACTATGAGAGATATAACAGCCAAGGAGACCAGAATAATTTTCTTTCTTTGGTCAGCACGTTATCTTCCTGTAGGAAGTGCTACATGAGAAGCCAAACTATAACCAGAAGATTGTTTGGTGAATATAGGATTCAAGCAGATGGTGGTGAGATTAGAAAGTTGGCAAAAATACCCAGCTGCATCTATACTATTTAAAAGCTGCACCTTCAGAAGACAACAAACCCCATTGTGGGTCGAAGCAATTTATCCTCTGAATGGTCCTGGATGAATATCTCTAGTATTGGCCTCTACAGAGCTGATTTTCTACATACATTTTATTGAGACATTCTTGCTTTAGATATTGTCAGATAATCAATTACTCCATTAAAGCCTACTCTTTCTGCTTTCTGCCATAGGAATGCTCATCCTCTGAAGATGATATCACTATTTCGTATTCAATCTGTTGCATGCTAAATTTATCAGTTCGATTCACAAAGTTCTAGAGTATCTCACTGGTCTCTATGTACTATCAGTATATAGCAAACTTCCGCACCCTTAGCACTACTGACATTTTGGTCTGGGTAGTATTTAGTTGTGAGAACCAAAAATGTTCACAGACATTTCTAAATCTCTCTTGGGACCCAAATCATTCATGGTTAAAAGCCACTGGTATATAGGGTAGAAGGGTGCAAAGGAGAAAATCTTTTCAAGAATCTCAGGGAAGAGCCTTCAAACCAGTCAGATTCTAGCTTCACACTATTAACCATCCTACTTTTATTCCTCTGAGGTTCCCCTTACCATAATCAAAGTGTTTATAAAAGCAAATCTCAACTCAGACTTCTTTCCATGAAATTACTATGTTTAAGTATCTTTCCAGGCAACTCACAATTTTCTCATATCTCATTGGGCAGAAGGTTTATAGTACCTAAGGAGAGAATTTTGCTCAGTTATACAGAGCATCATATTTTTATTGGGAGAGAAAAAATATTTCATAATATGAGAGATGTACAGTATCTATCAAAGCCCACAAGTGACTGAACCCTGAAGCCTAACTAATGTGCTTTTCAATTCCCTTTCATTAGAAATCTGACTCATGGAGCTTGAGATAGAAGAGATCTTCTGGTTCAACAACTTCATTTTCAAATAAGGAAAATGAATCTCAGAGGAGTGAATTGATGTGCTTCAAAACAGTACTAAAAAGAGGGATTTGAACTTGGGTTTTCTGACACCAAGTGGTGTGGTTTTATACTATGTAATTCCACACTGCCTCATATGTGGGTAGGTGATATACTGGGGGTCCTACTTCAAGCAAATAGATATGATTGTCCATACATTGCTTATAAGTCTTCTACTTTCCACCACATAACCATACCTGGTAATGCTTTTGTAATATATTCCAGTATTTTGCTTCTGCCCATGCCCAGTGATATGGCTCTATCTCTTATGAACATGGAGTACATCATGTTTAGATCAGGACATTAAAGGTTTCTGGTCCAAATGCCAATGGTATCTTCTTAGAGCATGAAGAATTCCTCACCTATCAACTTACTGAATTTCACTTCCACCATTAAAGAACTATTTCTTTGGCATCTGTCTTTGTAGCTTGCTAAAATGAGAACTATTTCTTGCTGATGTCCCTCGTCCACAAAGCTTAAGTTCCTAAAAGCTACATTCCAAGATGCTCCACCCAAATGCATGGTCTATTCTTAGAAATAGTAAGCCGTGCTCATTTCCATCCTCTATCTCCCTGTCCTTCCCTCCATCATATCTGAATCATCTATGTCCCTGTCTTTTTGTTTCTTTAGGTCATGTCTGACCCTGCTAGTTCTCCAGAACTACAAACGAAAGTCTCCCCAATAGAAGATGTACATTATTTTCACTGCAATTCATAAACAGCAGCCCAAAGCCCTTTACCACCCCTCTCCAAAAAAAAGGTGCCCTTTGAAAATAAGGCTACAAGGTCACTTTTCCACCAAAATTATTTAAAATGTTTCTTTTCTATCAATCAAAAGGTCCTAGGACAAGCCCAGTGCTGCTTATACTTACGGAGAAGGGAGCAACCTGGATGATGGATGGTATTTGCCAGCCTTAAGCCCTAGGCAGCTACTCTACATTTCTATGGCTGCCCCCTTTTAACAAGAAGGAAGAGGGGTAGGGCAATTGAACCAACAAAATGTAGTTATTGCTAAGAGGATTCAAAGGTGCATCATTCAGTGTATTAACTAACTTCCAGATTCTTTCCAGAAAGATTTTTCTTTTAGGAAAAGTGAGAGAATGGAAGGACTATAAGGAATGAGGGCAGAAAAGGAAAATAATGGAGTAGGTAGAGAATTCTGTGTGGAAAAATGGAAGCCCAATAGGCACATGCTGATAAGAATTCCAGAGAATCCTTTGCTGTGATATTAGTGTCTTGAAGGGTCTATGATAGATTTTTTTTTAAAATGCACTTTCAATTTATTATTTTAAATTTTATTTTTAACCAATCTATCTCTGAAACTTAGCATTTCCGGCATACATATCAGGATTTGGGCTCTAGAGTCCGACAAATCAGGATTAAATACCAGCTCCAGTTCTGGTTAGATATGGAAGTTGAATAAGTTCTTCAACTATTGTGGGATTCCATTTTCTCATCTATAAAGTGGAATAAATCAATTAGCAGAGTCTGACTCATATTAAATAGTCAAGAAGGGCAAGGAAGTTGGATGAATGGATATGTGGGGGGGTGGGTGCAAGAACCTGAATCTGGGTCCATCAGGAGACTAAATATAATCTGAATTCTTATCTAAAGTAAACAGCTTTGTTTTGCTAGCTTGCACTGACAGTGCAAAAGAATTAAGTGCTCATTCTTCAGGAAGGGCAGGAGACCTCAGCCATCGATATCGAAGAAAGTAAGACCTCACCTGCCTTGAGTGTTTTTGCTTTTAGGAAGTGGAAGGCTTTTATTGAAGTGGCAGCACAAGGATTGCCTCAGAACTTTGTTCTGGACTCCTCAGATAGATCGATTTTTCTCTAATGAACCAAACCTTTGAAACTTGCTCTGTGATATTGCAGGCACCTCTGCCTGAGCTCTGTGGCCAGGCAGAGCCCAGCCTAGCCAGGGGGCTGGTCTTCCATTTCCATCTCAATGTAATTAGAAGGTTTTCTTGCTCTGAGCCAGAAAGTGGCTGGCAGAAGAAATGGTCCCGGCACAACCCACAGGGTACTTTGGAGGAATGGGCAATCTAACTGTTGATGAAGGGGCCATAGGGGCTCATTATTATGTAGGGAAATGGTCCTCTCTGAAGCAAAAAGGTAAGGGGTTATGCTTCATGCCGATGAGCTGATTATTTGGTTCATTCCAATTAGTACTGGGTCCAAATGGAATCATGTATTTTTCCTTAATTCTTCCAATTATCCAAGGACTCTATGGGAGATACATTCTTTCCTTCCAACTGGAAGCACAGAATACCTCTCCGCTAGAGGCTTGGTGATTAGCACAGCAATTCTGCAGAGGGGTAGCCTTGTTTGCCAGCATGCAATTGCCCATCAGGCTGGATGATTAAAGAGGGACCGTGCTCTCTCTCTCCCTTGCTTCCTTAATGACCTTACTTGACAGTGAATCCCATCTGGAAAATGCTTGCAAGCCTCTCAATATGTGTAATTGCACCCAAGATAGGGTTTAGGGCTCCTGCAAACCTCTCAGAAGTCACAGCGTAGGGCAGAGAGGACACCATGATTGGAAGGGAGTTAGGGAGAGTGGATCTAGGGACAGTTTGCTAAGCAAAGAGCAACAGGTATTGACTGTATGCCTCTGACTCAAAGACACAGATGAGTGAACAATCACAGCATCCTTAATGGGCAACAACAACAAAGAAGCCAGTTGCCTAAAGAATATACATCTGTATCCACCACAGCCTGATGCTTCTGATAGGGCTCTCCAGAGGAGAAGCACATGGGATCAGCAAAGCTTCCCTCAGCCCTGCCAGTTGGATGGTCCTGCTGTGGGAAGAATGACAGACGTTATAACAGCAAGAACAGTATAGATTGAATGCAGGCACCATGGGGCTAGCTATTTATTTATTTATTTAGAAAATGATTTACAAATGGTGAAGGGTCAGAATTTTAAGGCGAAAGGAACAAGGCAGGTGTAAGAAAAAGTAGGAGTTGGATTCAAAGAGTTTCCATGGTAAGGATATTTGATGAGCATTTAGCCCTGGAAAATTAACCAAACCAGAAAACCAACCAACCAACCAACCAACCAACCAATGAGCTAGAGTTTTTGTTTGTTTGTTCTCTTTTCTTTTTTTTTTTTTTTTTTAACTTATCCACAGATGAACTTAGCTGGGATGGAGGTACCTAGAACATTATCCCTCAGGCAAGGGAATAAGGCAAGCTAGAATGATTAAATGCTTACCTTTCTCTTTTCAACCCTAATCACTTGACTGAATTAAAGTCTTCTTTTTTTTTTTTAAAGATTTTATTTATTTGACAGAGAGAGACACAGCGAGAGAGGGAACACAAGCAGGGGGAGTGGGACAGGGAGAAGCAGGCTTCCCGCGGAGCAGGGAGCCCGATGCGGGGCTCGATCCCAGGACCCTGGGATCATGACCTGAGCTGAAGGCAGTCGCTTAACCGACTGAGCCACCCAGGCGCCCGAATTAAAGTCTTCTAACTGAACTCTGTGGTGGGAACCCTAACCTCAAGAATCTTATACTCAAGGTTTTTGTTTGTTTGTTTTTGTTTTTTACAGCTTTATTGAGGTATAAATTACATGCCATAAATTTCATCCATGGTGAGTGTAAGAGTCAATAATTTTTAGTAAATACTTACAGTTGTGCAGTCACCACCACAGTCCAGGTTAGAATACTATCATCATCCCAAATTTCCTTGTGCCCACCTGGAATCAATCCTAGTACCCCTCCTCCCAGACTCAGCCCAGCAAACCACCAGTCCTTTTTCTAGAGACTTTTTTTTCCTCTGGACATTTCATATAAATAGTACCATATAATATGTAATCCTCTACATCTGGCTTTTTTTCACTCAGTATAGTGTCTTTGAGACTCATCTGTCTTGTAGCATATATCAATAGTTTGTTCCTTTTCTATGGCTGAATAGTGTTCTGTTGTATGGATATACAACCTTTGATTATTCATGCACCAGTTGATTGTTTCCAGTTTGGGGATATTATACATAATGCTGCCATGAACATCCATGCACAGTCTTTGTATTTTGTTTCAATTCCATTAGGACTGGAATTGCTGGGTTATATAAGAGTATATTTAACTCTTAAGTCACTGACAAAGTTTTTAAAAGTGGCTATATCATTTTACAGTCCCATAAGCAGTGTATGAGGTTTCCAATTTCCCCCCATCCTTGCCAACAATTGTTAGTGTCCGTCTTTATTATGGGTATTCTAGTGAGTGTGTAGTTACATCTCACTGTGGTTCGGATTTGCGTTTCCCTAATGACTAAAGATCTGAGCATCTTTTCTTATGCATGTTAGCCCTTTGTACATCTTGCTGAAATGTTTATTCAAATATTTAGCCCATTTTATAATTATTTTTTGTCTACTTATTAATGAGTTGTAAGAATTCTTTATATATTCTAATAGAAATCCTTTATCAGATGTATAATTTGCAAGTATTATTTCTCAGTCTGTGGCTTGTATTTTTT
>NW_027918979.1:0-1389 GCF_054177405.1 Leptonychotes weddellii
TCTCAGGAAGCAAACTGAGGGTTGCTGGAGTGGTGGAGGGTAGGAGGGATGGGGTGGTTGGGGGATGGACACTGGGGAGGGTATGTGCTATGGTGAGCGCTGTGAATTGTGTAAGACTGATGAATTACAGACCTGTACCTCTGAAAAAAATAATACATTATATGTTTAAAAAAAAAAAAAGAAGATAGTAGGAAGGGATAAATGAAGGGGGTGAAATCAGAGAGGGACATGAACCATGAGAGACTATGGACTCTGAGAAACAAACTGAGGGTTTTAGTTGGGAGGGGGGTGGGGGGATGGCTTAGCCCAGTGATTAAGGAGGGCACGTACTGCATGGAGCCCTGGGTGTTATACACAAACAATGAATCATGGAACCCTACATCAAAAACTAATGATGTAATGTGTGATGACTAACATAACATAATAAAATGAAATTAAAAAGAAAAAAACACAAATATCACTTCTCAGCCACTCCTCCCTCTCCTGTCACCTGTCATGCAACTCATGTTCGTTCATTCATTTGTTTTTTGGTTTGGAACCTGGTGCCAAACCATTTGTAGACAACCTGCTTTTGGGTCAGGGGTTTTGTACGGAGTAGAGCAGCTCCCTCACGATCTATTGAAAGTCAGCTGTCAACACGACGGTTTGTAAAAAAACAAAACAAAAACCAAAAAAACAAAGACAAATATCACTTTTACCACCTCAGAGACTGTCCATGAGCACCCTACCTAAAATAGTACTGCAATCACTCTGTTCCTTTATCATGTTTTCTTTTTCTTTACAGCATTTTTAAAAAGATTTATTTTATTTTATTTTATTTGTCAGAGGGAGAGAGAGCACAAGCAGGGGGAGGGGTAGAGGGAGAGGGAGAAGCAGACTCCATGCTCAGCAGGGAGCCCTACAAGGAGATGGGATCCCAGGACCCTGGGATCATGACCTAAGCCGAAGACAGACGCTTAATAGACTGAGCCACCCAGGTGCCCCTTTTTTTACAGCACTTATCATTCTATAATATTTGATGCTATCTTCATTTGTTGGTTGTTGCCCCTGCCCTTGAATGTAAGCATTAGGAGGGCAGGCACGTCCTTGATTTTTTTTCTTCACTGTTTTAGTCTCCAGTGAATAACAAAGTGCCTAGTATACAGAAGGTGCTAATCAATAGTTGTTGACTGAAGTTCAGAGTGTTATCAAAAAAAAAAAAAAGCATTAAACAAAGATTGGGGAAAACGCACCATCTTGCGTTAGAATTTGGGAACTATAGGAAATTGGTGTTTTCCCACACCTACCTTTCCGGACTTCACACATTTTCGGAAATGATCACATTTTACTTATATGAGAAAAAAATAAATCCGTTTGTGAGTGAAATAAGAAGCCATAAAAGTATTTAAG
>NW_027918980.1:0-229 GCF_054177405.1 Leptonychotes weddellii
TATTCTGAATTTTTTTGTTTTGTTTTGTTCTGTTTTTATTTGTTTTTATCTTCTTCTTTTCCCTTTTTTTTCTTATTCCTTTCTGTTTCTTTCCCTTTCTTTTCCCCTGGCTTCAGGTCTTTTCTGATTTGTTTAGAGTATATTTTCTGGGGACATTGTTAACCTGTTAACATTTTGTTCTCTCATTAATCTATTCTCCTCTGCACAAAATGACAAGATGGAAAAAATC
>NW_027918981.1:0-229 GCF_054177405.1 Leptonychotes weddellii
TGCTAGAACTCATACAGCAATTCAGCAACATGGCAGGATATAAAATCAATGCACAGAACAGTGGCATTTCTATACTCTAACAATGAGACTGAAGAAAGGGAAATTAAAGAATAGATCCCATTTACAATTTTACCAAAAACCATAAGATACTTAGGAATAAACCTAACCAAAGAGGTAAGGGATCTGTACTCTAAAAACTTCAGAACACTTATGAAAGAAATTGAGCAAG
>NW_027918982.1:0-229 GCF_054177405.1 Leptonychotes weddellii
GATGCTGGGGCTCGATCCCAGGACCCTGGGATCATGACCTGAGCTGAAGGCAGACGCTTAACGATTGAGCCACCCAGGCGCCCCCAACTTGGGGTGTTTTTAAAACACTGTATCAAATTCTAAACCCACCCTTCTGCTGTCCCCACCTGAAGTTAATGATACAAGTTAAGCTTTTCTAAAAGGTGTTTTACTTATCTATTTTGTTTGTTGTTATTTGATTTCTATTTAT
>NW_027918983.1:0-229 GCF_054177405.1 Leptonychotes weddellii
GCGGGCGCCTGGGTGGCTCAGTTGGTTAAACGACTGCCTTCGGCTCAGGTCATGATCCTGGAGTCCCGGGATCGAGTCCTGCATCGGGCTCCCCACTCAGCGGGGAGTCTGCTTCTCCCTCTGACCCTCCCCTCTCTCATGCTCTCTGTCTCTATCTCATTCTCTCTCTCAAATAAATAAATAAAATCTTTAAAAAAAATAAAAAGGATGTGTTGATGGGATTGTCTGT
>NW_027918984.1:0-229 GCF_054177405.1 Leptonychotes weddellii
GGATCGAGTCCCGCATCGGGCTCCCTGCTCGGCAGGGAGTCTGCTTCTCCCTCTGACCCTCCTCCCTCTCATGCTCTCTGTCTCTCATTCTCTCTCTCTCAAATAAATAAATAAAATCTTTAAAAAAAAAAAAAAGTACCAATAAGGAAATATAAGCTGGTTTACTAAGTTTTAGGGCAAAAGGACTCACAAAAATTTAACTCTCCATGTTGAACAAGAAAAAAATAAT
>NW_027918985.1:0-229 GCF_054177405.1 Leptonychotes weddellii
ATATAAAGAGCCTCAAACATAGTCTGAAATGGGGGAGGCACTTGTTACCATCATTCATACTCATCGGGCGCAGAGAAGTTTCAAAGGGATGGCCTCTCGTTTCAAACATTCAATCCCTGTCTAGGGATGTAGTCTGCCTCCTATCAGGTCTCCTCCTTTCTGAACCAGAGCAGATTTTTCTAGCTACCTTCTAGAGAAGGGATTTCAGAGGAGTCTGCATTAAGATCTC
>NW_027918986.1:0-229 GCF_054177405.1 Leptonychotes weddellii
TCCTTCTGATGGCTGCATAATGTTCCATTGTGTATATATACCACATCTTCTTTGTCCATTCATCTGTCGATGAACATCTTGGCTCTTTCCATGGTTTGGCTATTGTGGACATTGCTGCTATAAACATCGGGGTGCATGTACTCCTTCAGGTCCCTACATTTGTATCTTTGGGGTAAATACCCAGTAGTGCGATTGCTGGGTCGTATGATAGCTCTATTTTCAACTTTTT
>NW_027918987.1:0-229 GCF_054177405.1 Leptonychotes weddellii
GCAGGAAAAAATATGCAATGGAAAAAAGATAGTCTCTTCAATAAAGGGTGCTGGGAAAACTGGACAGCTATATACAGAAGAATGAAACTGGACCATTCTCTTACACCATACTCAAAGATAAACTCAAAATGGATGAAAGACCTCAATGTGAGACAGGCATCCATCAAAGTCCTAAAGGAGAACACAAGCAGCAACCTCTTCGACTTCAGCTGCAGCAACTTCTTGCAAG
>NW_027918988.1:0-229 GCF_054177405.1 Leptonychotes weddellii
GGTCATAGGGCTAGTAAGTAGTGGAACCAGAACTTGAACCCAAGTCTTTTGACTCCAGACGATTGCTTGGCTAATGATGCAGTGCCTTGAGGAGTTATATTTTTATGTCATTTGATGGAGGAGACTTTCAGTTCTAGGGGACCCAAACAAATAATCTATCATGTCATGCCTGCGCTGAACCTTCCTCATTGAAAGACAGCAACTCTAGGAATATTTTACAGATGCCTCC
>NW_027918989.1:0-229 GCF_054177405.1 Leptonychotes weddellii
AATCCCTGGTCTGGAAGGGGCTCATGCCTTGATCTCCCTGCCTTTCTGCTCTGTTTACCTTGTGGCCTTACTGGGCAATGCCACACTTTTGCTGGTCATCAAGATGGAGCAGAGCCTGCAGAAGGAGCCCATGTTCTACTTTCTGGCCCTCCTTTCAACTATCGATTTGGCCCTTTCCACAACCTCTGTTCCCCGCATGTGGGTATCTTCTGGTTTAATGCTCATGAAA
>NW_027918990.1:0-1389 GCF_054177405.1 Leptonychotes weddellii
CCTTGGAGGGCGCCTGGGTGGCTCAGTCGGTTAAGCGACTGCCTTCGGCTCAGGTCATGATCCTGGAGTCCCGGGATCGAGTCCCGCATCTGGCTCCCTGCTCAGCGGGGAGTCTGCTTCTCCCTCTGACCCTCCCCCCTCTCATGTGCTCTCTCTCATTCTCTCTGTCTCAAATAAATAAATAAAATCTTTAAAAAAAAAAAAATGATGTGTCTTTCAGGAAGCCTTTCTTGATTGCCCTGGACTGGAAAGACTCATTCCCATCCAGATGGGCCTCTGCCTGCTTCTCAGATTTTAATGGGTATTGGAATCACCTGGGGTTCATGTTAAGCCAGATTCTAACTCAGTGGTTCTGGGGTGGGGCCTGGGACTCCTTTGCTCACAAGCTTCCAGGTGATGCTGAGGCTGCAGCATCCCCGTGGACCACACTTGGGGTTTGGTAGTGAGGCTTTCAAGCACTTTGTATCTGCTTTAACCACAGTTGGTGTTCTGGTATCATTGGGAACAAGTAGCTGCAAGTCTTGTAAGCTCCTAAGGGCAAAATTTCTTTCGAGAGCTCCCTGAATATACCCTATTTCCCTTGGTTCTAAGATGCTCACATGCACATTTGTGTTCGTGAAATTGGAATGTGTCTTGTAATTGATGGGTTCATTTACTGCAGAGTGTTTCTTTTCTCCTGAAGAATCATTATTACATTGATGGTGTGTCTTAGAATTAATGATAAGGGCTGCATGACAAATGTTTATTGAACAAATGGACACATAAATGAGTGTGTGTGTGTATGTGTGAACACACATGCCTGTGGGCAGGGAGTGTACTACACATTTCCATCCTGCTAAATGGGATGAACACTATCCCAACTATTAGAACCCCTGGGGCACCTGCATCTTTTGCACCTGTCTTATTAAAAGCCTATTTGAGGGCGCCTGGGTGGCTCAGTTGGTTAAGCGACTGCCTTCGGCTCAGGTCATGATCCTGGAGTCTCGGGATCGAGTCCCGCATCGGGCTCCCTGCTCGGCAGGGAGTCTGCTTCTCCCTCTGACCCTCCCCCCTCTCATGTGCTCTCTCTCTCTCACTCTAATAAATGAATAAATAAAATCTTAAAAAAAAAAGCCTATTTGACCACATGAAAATATGTGTATATCCCACGACCCAGCGATTTGTCTTAGAAATTTGCCTTGGAGAAACCCTTGCATGTAGGCACGGGGAGAGGGGTTATGAGCATGTTCCTAACGGCCCTGCTTTAACAGCAAAACGCCGACAACAACCCACATTTCTACTGTCGGAAGAATGATAACACCTCGGAGTATACTGATCAGACGGGGTATTATACAGCAGTGAAAACGAGTGGATCCGGCTATCCATGTCCACACCGGCGAATCCCACCCA
>NW_027918991.1:0-229 GCF_054177405.1 Leptonychotes weddellii
CCCCCACACCCAGCCGCCCCATCCCCCGTGCTGACCACCATTTTCTACACCAAGAAGGACGGGGGCGGGGCGGGGGGCGCAAGAGGCAGGTGTTTCCGAAGGGTCATCGCCTCGCCGCGGTCCAGCCCTCCGCCTAGCATTTTCTGCGGCCAAACGCGGACTGCGGTGGGGCGTGAGGGCTGCGGTCCTTACGCTGCTTCGCCGCGGGGCAGCCGGTCCCCCAGCAAGG
>NW_027918992.1:0-229 GCF_054177405.1 Leptonychotes weddellii
CTCAGCCAGTGGGCGCTGAGGCTCGGGGGGCTCTCAGCCTGCGTTGGCCGGACCTCCACCCACCTGCACCGAGGGTCAGAGGTGCTGGCGCTTTCCCCAAGACCCTGAGTTCCCCGGATGCAGCGATATTTCCGTGGGACGCGTTGCCCTATGATCTTCCAGGCGCCTGGTGTGGCTAGAAGAGACTTGAGTCTGGAGTCTGCCTTGGTCGCTGACCCCCACGTACCAT
>NW_027918993.1:0-229 GCF_054177405.1 Leptonychotes weddellii
GTGATGGGTATTAAGGAGGGCACGTACTGAATGGAGCACTGGGTGTTATACGAAAACAATGGATCGTGGATCACCACATCAAAAACCAATGATGTATTGTATGGTGACTAACATAACATAATAAAATTTAAAAAAAAAAAAAGACAAAAATTTTTTTCCAGATCAGAAAGAGACCAGACACCATTTCTATTCAACATTGCACTGGAGGGTTTTGCTAGGATACTTAGAC
>NW_027918994.1:0-229 GCF_054177405.1 Leptonychotes weddellii
GCGTGGGTCTGCCCAGCCCAACACGCACCGGGCAGCCACATATCCTGTAAATGGCATCCTCCACACCACAGCTCATCCATCCCATCTGAGGATCGTCTTTCCCGCAGGTTGGAGCCATTGGTGATGAGGAGGAGTGGGTCAGCCTCTACGAGGAAGAGAATGAGCCCGATGCCCAGACGCTGGAGATCCCAAACCTCACGCCCTACACTCATTACAGGTGAGAGCAGCA
>NW_027918995.1:0-229 GCF_054177405.1 Leptonychotes weddellii
GGGCTCCCTGCTCCGCGGGAAGCCTGCTTCTCCCTCTCCCACTCCCCCTGCTTGTGTTCCCTCTCTCGCTATGTCTCTCTCCGTCAAATAAATAAATAAAATCTTTAAAAAAAAAAAAAAACCTCACTGAGGAAATAATGATAAAGTTTTATAAATAAGGGTGGGAAAAATCAGGTGAAGAGTCCAAGAGGGAGACTCCTGGCAAAACATCCCAAACTGTATTTGTGCG
>NW_027918996.1:0-229 GCF_054177405.1 Leptonychotes weddellii
CCGAATAAAGGTTCATTTCTGGGCTCTCTGTTCTCTTCCATTGGTCTATATGTCTGTTCCTGTGCTAGTACTACATGTTTTGATTACAGTTTTTTTTTTTTTTTTTAAAGGAGACAAATTTATTGAACATCCTGCAAAGGAGCAGCAGGTAGGACAGCAAAGGAGAGACTGCCTACACTAGTGTTTTTGCCTTTTTTTTAGAGAGGTGGGGGGAGGGGCAGAGGGAGAA
>NW_027918997.1:0-229 GCF_054177405.1 Leptonychotes weddellii
GAACATGACTTTTAAACATACAATTAAAGCTATTCATCATAATTTGCTATACTACCAACATTAAATTACAGTTACTTCGGAGCAGAAGTTAAATGGTTTAAAGTAAGCCTGTAACATACCTAAAAAACACCTTCCTATCGCATACATGCAAATTAACGTCTCCACGTAAATGTCTCTTCACTCTAAGTTACCCTGCTCCCGAAGTCACTAGTCTGAAGCTTATCATGGT
>NW_027918998.1:0-229 GCF_054177405.1 Leptonychotes weddellii
ACTTACTGTCTCTCTGCCCTAAACCCAGCGGAGTTTATCATTTGGGCACCTAAAAAGTACCTGTGTTGCCCTTTCTCCATCTATCTTGCCACATCCTAGTTTAAATGCAACTCTCTGACTCTCCTACCCAGAACACTTCATTCCCTGACTACTGTGGCTACAGCTCTCACATTCAAATGGAAGCCCTAAGCTCTAGTACTACCAATCACAGTCAAACTACTCTGCCTTC
>NW_027918999.1:0-229 GCF_054177405.1 Leptonychotes weddellii
CATAAATGCATCAGAGTTCACAGCTGAAAGAGACACGGACTGAGTCATTTAAATTTCTGTAAGTGGCTCTAAGAGGCCTCTTCAGCAGACGAAGTCAACAGACTGCCTGAAGAACCTAGGAAAGCAACACCAAAGATGCCGTTGTAGGGGCAGAGTCTCAGTCACAGGCTCTTTGGGTGAAAGCACACAAGGCATGGACGGACATCCTCGATGCCTTGCCTGATGGACT
>NW_027919000.1:0-229 GCF_054177405.1 Leptonychotes weddellii
CTCTACTTTTCAAAGCACATGTTCTGCCAATGCAAAGATGATCCCTAATAGGAGCTAAAAGGCTCTCCTATTGGACTGTCTGATGCTTGCCTCCATGCATGAGGGTGGCCAGCTCTGGCCCAGATGTGCTTGCACATGTGGAAGGCTGGTGGGCACCTTTGTTGTCTAAGTTCCTGCAAATGAAAAGGACAATCATTTCTAGAGTTCTCAGCTCATTAGACCTAATGAT
>NW_027919001.1:0-1388 GCF_054177405.1 Leptonychotes weddellii
GGAAGGAAGGAAGGAAGGAAGGAAGGAAGGAAGGAAGGAAGGGAAATAATTTAATGCAAGTTCTTTCTCTTCTTTCATCTGGACCTGGCAATAGTTCATGCAGTCAATTAAAAATCTTGAAAATAATAGGTGGCCCTTTTAGATCTGCACAAAGATAAACCAGACTACATCAGATTATTCAGTTCTTTTCCTTCTTTCCTTTGAGTTATCAAAAAAGGATTATTAATAATTGACCTACCCAAACCAGACAAACATTTTTGAAAATGGGAGTTTTCTAAATAGTTAAGTATCTTATTTTGAGTAGATGATTTTCTTTTTTCTTCTTCCCTTATTTGGCTTTTTTAGTTGTCAATATTATTTTCATATAACTATGAATCAATTTGAATTTTAATCTTAGAAACTTTGGAGAAATGAATTGGTTGGTAGCTCATGGTAGTACTCTAGTGCAAATTAGAAAAAGATATCTCCTCTGGAAAGACAAAGCTGCATTTCCTATAACTTGATGGACTAGATATTAGCCTATTATTCACTTTGTTCTGGGAAGCACATGTGCAGAAAACAGTAGTACATGACAGGCTGGCAGTAAATTATACATATGAGGATTGGATGAAAATAAAATATAAGATGAAAGCATTTTAAGAGTATAAAAGGCATACAAATATAAGCAAATATTTTAAATATAATAAAATTATAAAATCTGAGGATTTCTACTTCCACCCAAGATGGCATGACGAAGACCAGATTTACCCATTTGCCTGAAGCAACCAAAGGATAGAAAAACATGGGAAAAAATGGCTGACATGACATTGAGGATCAGGCAACAAAAATCCACAAACCTAAGATATGGGACACTAATGAAGGAAACTCTGTGATTGCCCCAGCTTACTATCCTGATGGAGTTTCCTGGCTTTGGCTCAGCAAAAAAATGAGATGGAGCCTCATTGACACCCTGAGCTGAAGAAACAGAGTCAGAAGTCTGGAGAGATCAACAGAGCTATAGTTTGCAGAACAGAGTACCAAAAAGAAAAGCACTGCATAGAGAGAGAACTACAGAGAACTTTGGAGGGTTGCTCTTGATTATTCAACTGAGCATGGTCAACACATAACTATTTAGAAAACTCCCATTTTCAAAAATGTTTGTCTGGTTTGGGTAGGTCAATTATTAATAATCCTTTTTTGATAACTCAAAGGAAAGAAGGAAAAGAACTGAATAATCTGATGTAGTCTGGTTTATCTTTGTGCAGATCTAAAAGGGCCACCTATTATTTTCAAGATTTTTAATTGACTGCATGAACTATTGCCAGGTCCAGATGAAAGAAGAGAAAGAACTTGCATTAAATTATTTCCCTTCCTTCCTTCCTTCCTTCCTTCCTTCCTTCCTTCCTTCC
>NW_027919002.1:0-229 GCF_054177405.1 Leptonychotes weddellii
TTATATGCAAACAATGAATCATGGAACACCACATCAAAAACTAATGATATAATATATGGTGATTAACATAATAAAATAAAATTTTTAAAAAAAGAAAAAAGTTTTGGAATAAATCTTGCCATCCCATTTTGTCTTATAATTTTTTTAGGGGTGGGGAAGTGCAGAGGGAGAGAAAGAGAATCTTAAGCAGGCTCCACCCGGCATGGAGCCCAGAGCACGGCTCAATCTC
>NW_027919003.1:0-229 GCF_054177405.1 Leptonychotes weddellii
TCCATTTTGAGTTTATCTTTGTGTATGGTGTTAGAGAATGTTCAAGTTTCCTTCTTTTGTATGTAGCTGTCCAATTTTCCCAGCACCATTTATTGAAGAGACTGTCTTTTTTCCATTGCACATTTTTTCCTGCTTTGTCGAAGATTATTTGACCATAGAGTTGAGGGTCCATATTTGGGCTCTCTATTCTGTTCCATTGTTCTATATGTCTGTTTTTGTGCCAGTACCA
>NW_027919004.1:0-229 GCF_054177405.1 Leptonychotes weddellii
CCCAGGGAGGGGGAGGCCGGCTGCCAGGACGCGGATGCCTCTGGGCAGCACTGGGGAGGGACCCTGAATGGGACAGCTCACCAAAGCTGGGGCCCAAGCAAAGGCACTGGCGGCCGGCCTCCCCGCCATCCCAGCAGGCGGGGGAGGCCCCCGGAGCCCTGGCCGACGGCGTCACCCTGCAGTCGCCCCGCTGCCCCGTGAGGCGTCCCCAGAAGCCTCCTCTGTCTCC
>NW_027919005.1:0-229 GCF_054177405.1 Leptonychotes weddellii
GCCACACTGAGCCCCAGCTGTTCTAATAGCCGAGTTATGAGAATACCTTAATACTAATACTACCAATTCTTAGTTATACTGTGCTGATAAGTCACTTCATGAATCACTTAGATTCTTGCTTCTGTTCCTTTTTCTTCATTCTGCCAGCTGGCAACCAAACCAAGGAAGATGAAACTCAACCATCCTTGTTCCTTGTCACGTTCCTTAATGGGGAAAAGGTTAAAACAAA
>NW_027919006.1:0-229 GCF_054177405.1 Leptonychotes weddellii
GACACCTCACTAATGTCTGTATTGATTAGGTCCCTGTACTGCCTCTTGCTTTTTTGGAGATGAGTTTTTCTGTCTTGTCATTTTGTCCAGAGGAGAATAGATGAATGAGAGAACAAAATGCTAAAAAAATGCTAAGAGGGTAACAATGACCCCAGAAAAATATATAGTAAACAAATCAGAGGAGAGCTGAAACCAGGGGGAAAAGAAAGGGGTAAAAAAAAAAAAAAAA
>NW_027919007.1:0-229 GCF_054177405.1 Leptonychotes weddellii
TGAACCACCTCTTCTTTATCCATTCATCTATTGAAGGACATCTCGGCTTCTTCCACAGGTTGGCTATTGAAAATATAAAGGACCTACTATAAGCAATAATAGATACACTAGCAGATATCAACCCCTGTTATAAATCTATAGTAATAAAGCAGTATACGTTTTTCCAAGAATAGGTAAACTGATCAACGGAAGAAGATACCGAATCCAGACTACGTATTTATAATAATCT
>NW_027919008.1:0-229 GCF_054177405.1 Leptonychotes weddellii
GGGTGGCTCAGTTGGTTAAGCGACTGCTTTCGGCTCAGGTCATGATCCTGGAGTCCCTGGATCGAGTCCCGCATCGGGCTCCCTGCTCGGCAGGGAGCCTGCTTCTCCCTCTGACCCTCCCCCCTCTCATGTGCTCTCTCTCTCTCTCATTCTCTCTGTCTCAAATAAATAAATAAAATCTTTAAAAAAAAAAAAAAACTCAAATGTAGGTGATATGCCCATCCCTTAC
>NW_027919009.1:0-229 GCF_054177405.1 Leptonychotes weddellii
ATTAAAGAGGGCACGTTCTGCATGGAGCACTGGGTGTTATGCACAAACAATGAATCATGGAACACTACATCAAAAACTAATGATGTAATGTATGGTGATTAACGTAACAATAAAAAATTTAAAAATAAATAAATAAATTCAGTTCAGTAAAGTTTAAAATAAAATGTGTTGCAGCACATAAGTATAAAAATAAAAAAGACAGGTAATGGAAGAATGGGAAAGATTTCTT
>NW_027919010.1:0-229 GCF_054177405.1 Leptonychotes weddellii
GATGAGAGAGTTGTTGCTCTTCTTTTCTTCGATCTCCTGTTGAGTTTGTAGGTGTTCAGAATGGTTTGATCCCTATCCAGCTGAATTCCTGAGAGGAGACGAAATCCAGGTCTCCTACTCCTCCGCCATCTTGCTCCGCCCCCCTCGGGGGATTTCTTAATGCCTATGTGTTTTCTTCCTCCATAGCTGATAAGACACTTTACCCTTTGGCCTGGCCTGGCATGTGGCC
>NW_027919011.1:0-229 GCF_054177405.1 Leptonychotes weddellii
CAGGGAGCCCCAAGGAGCCATTTGAGTTTGGTGATTCTTTTAAGCTACAAGTTCACGTTCATCATAAAAAGGCCTTGCATTTATGTCCCTACAGGGCAATAATAAAACTAATCCACCCTCCAGTAAACTTAGCCAATGATTAATCAATGGCAGATAAAGTCATCATAAACTGGAGAGAATGAGGATTTAAAAAAAAAAAAGCAACAAGTTGTAATGCCGTCTTACTCTG
>NW_027919012.1:0-1388 GCF_054177405.1 Leptonychotes weddellii
GTTTGCTGGTAACTTAGTTTTAGACGACCAGTTTTAAACATGCAATATTTTCCCCTGAGCAGTCAATTTTGGGTGGCAGATTTAAGCAATGATTGCCTTTAAGCTCTTTTAACTATTTCTTGGTTTTATAAATAAGTAAATGAACACAGTCTTGTTCAATTTGGAATTATGGACGTGGGCTCTGGGCTTTGAGAGACAGGTCTTCTGCTTTAGAGGAAACGTACAGTTTTGGTTTCAAGAAAAGAGGACCAGCACGCTACCCACGGGCAATGCTGTCCAGCCCAGGGACACAAGTGGACAGAGCAGAGGTGCCCACTGCTCCCCCTTCCTCATACCCCTCCAAGCTCAGATGCTGTTTTTAATCCCTTGACGTGCGCGCACACCTGAGAACCGCCGGCAGAAACTCTCCCTCTGGGATTTCTTACTCCCGTGCGGAGGGGGTCAGAGTGGAGACTGTGGCCGTTTATTTTTGTTTGTTTTCTGATGAATATGTTTGAGTAAGACAATCCGAAAAGCAGACGCTGTGCCGCCTGTGCCTGGAGGGGTGGGTGAGGGCTGTGTCGTCCACGGCCCACCCTGCGTCAGACGGAATCCCCTTCCATCTCTCTGGCTTCTTTGTCAGATTCTCGTTGACCGGGACCCTCTCTTCTCCGGAAGCTGGCGAAGAAATAATGGTCCCAAGTCCACATGCTTTGGAGAACAATCCAGAACAGGCCTTTATTTGGGCGTGGGGATTGTTTCTCCTGCGGTGTTTCACGTGAGTGAGGAGAAAAGCAAGGGGTTATACACGACCCAGGGAGGAGGGCGTCCAGCACGGGGCGCGGAGAGCGCACACAGATGGGGGGCCGGGCCGGGGCTCTCCGCAGATTCACTCACTGCTTCACCTTCTCCCCTTGTGCACACGCTGAGCTGTGTATACGTAGGTGTATGATTAGGGGAAATAGTCCCCCGAGATCCAACTGCTCTTGATCGTCTCTGATGGCTTTGTCCTAGCAGATGGCCAGCGCATCACTTGGGGATGCGTTCCGTGCCACCCCCGCCGCCCCCCGAGTCTCAGGGCACACACAGGGTGACAGGCGCCACTTCTCCTTGTTCGACAGGTCTCTGGATGTGCCTTCATGTCACAACCCCGGATTGACCCACAGGTTCTCGAGACTAAGACATGCACTTGGCTCCTATTCCTTGAACACCCGTGATGCTCATCACCGTCCCTGTGCGTGTCAGGGACCGGTTTGCTACAATCTCTTCCGCCCCCCGCCTCCCTCCGCCTCCGCCCCCCGCCCCGCTCCGCCCCCTCCCGCCTCCCTCCGCCTCCACCCCCTGCCCCCTCCGCCCCCCGCCTCCTTCCGCCTCTGCCCCCCGCACCCCTCCACCCCCCGTCCCCTCGG
>NW_027919013.1:0-229 GCF_054177405.1 Leptonychotes weddellii
TCATGGACTGCAGGTGGAAATATCCCGGCTGGTGCCAGCAAGCACGGATGTCAATGATGCGCAGGGGTCAGGGGGAGAAGACCCATTCTGGCTCCTCTGCTGAAGCTAAAAACCCCAAACGTTGCCTCATACTGAGCTTCTGAGAACTTGGCTACCGCCCCAGAGACCAGGCAGAAAAGGAAAGCTTTGAAATGACCAAGAACACCCTGGATTGACTAAATGTGTATGG
>NW_027919014.1:0-229 GCF_054177405.1 Leptonychotes weddellii
TCTCCCATCACCATCTTAAAAAAAAAAATTTTTTTTTTTTTTTAAAGATTGTATTTATTTATTTGAGAGAGAATGAGATAGAGAGAGAGCATGAGAGGGGGGAGGGTCAGAGGGAGAAGCCGACTCCCTGCTGAGCAGGGAGCCCGATGCGGGACTCGATCCCAGGACCCTGGGATCATGACCTGAGCCGAAGGCAGTCGCTTAACCAACTGAGCCACCCAGGCGCCCT
>NW_027919015.1:0-229 GCF_054177405.1 Leptonychotes weddellii
CTTTTTTTTTTTTTTGTGGTTGTTGTTCCTCTGGGTAATTTTATTTTTTTTTATTTTTTATTTTTTAAAGATTTTATTTATTTATTTGAGACAGAGAGAATGAGAGACAGAGAGCATGAGAGGGAGGAGGGTCAGAGGGAGAAGCAGACTCCCTGCCGAGCAGGGAGCCCGATGCGGGACTCGATCCCGGGACTCCAGGGTCATGACCTGAGCCGAAGGCAGTCGCTTA
>NW_027919016.1:0-229 GCF_054177405.1 Leptonychotes weddellii
CGCCCCATTCTGGAACATTCTTTACACTCGGACACCACGGCCCTACGGATGCCTGAGCCGGAGGCGGGGTCTGCGCCAGCATCACTGCAAACTCCCAGGCCCTGAACTCTGAACACCGGTTCCGCTGCTCCTCTACCAGCTCCTCGGAAGCAGCCTCCCAGGCCGCGCGCCTGGTTCCCCGCCCCTCCCCCCAATCTGCACCCCTGCTCGCCTCACCACCCCCTTCCCC
>NW_027919017.1:0-229 GCF_054177405.1 Leptonychotes weddellii
CCCACCATTCAGTGTAGACTCTGCTGAGTGCCCTGTTTCATGATCCTCACTCCAGACATCAGCCCTGCCTAAGGACCCTGCCTGCCCCACCCCCAGCTCTGGATCAATCTCTACAGAGTAAAGCTCACCCCATCCTCTGCCAGGGTAAACAAGGTATGGGGTGGCTGAGCCCGGAGCCCTTGCTCTTTCCCACTCCCACATGCCCCGGTGAGCAGGACGACTCTGCCTC
>NW_027919018.1:0-229 GCF_054177405.1 Leptonychotes weddellii
GCTTTTCTGATGAGTGAGTTGTTGCTCTTCTTTTCTTCGATCTCCTGTTGAGTTTGTAGGTGTTCAGAATGGTTTGATCCCTATCCAGCTGAATTCCTGAGAGGAGACGAAATCCAGGTCTCCTACTCCTCCGCCATCTTGCTCTGCCCCTTCTGACATTGCTTTTTAAAATGATTTTCATTCATTTCTTTTTTTAAAGATTTATTTATTTATTTATTTGGGAGAGAGC
>NW_027919019.1:0-229 GCF_054177405.1 Leptonychotes weddellii
AAGATAGGGCAAATTGGGGATCTGCAGACAGTCGGTGTCTGCCTTGCCCCCTGACAAACGGATGACTTCTACTGCTGAGCTCCTCTATGTGACTCACAGGGATTTCCACTGGGTAGCAAGCATTTCCTTAATACTCCCCTCTTTCGGTTCAAGTTCAAGAGGAAGTGCGGGCATCAGCTATCCCCTCTCAGCAACTCTCGGTCCTGCCCCTACCCGCTCTGCTCACAAG
>NW_027919020.1:0-229 GCF_054177405.1 Leptonychotes weddellii
TGTATATAAAAAAAAGAATGGCATCTTGCTATTTGCAACAACATGTATGGAGCTAGAGTATATTATGCTAAACAAAATAAGTCAGTCAGAGAAAGACAGATGCCATATGATTTCACTCATATTTGCAATTTAAGAAACAAAACAGAAACATATGGGAAGGGAACAAAAAGAGTGAGGAAAGCAAACCATAAGAGACTCTAAACTACAGAGAACAAACTGAGGATTGATG
>NW_027919021.1:0-229 GCF_054177405.1 Leptonychotes weddellii
AAGAACACATGCTGGACATTTCCCAGAGCAGTGAGGGAAGCTAGGAAGGATGGACTGTGAAATCAGGCCACAAAAGTCAGGCCGAGTGTCTCCGAAAGGCAGGACTCGGGGCCTAGAGCTGGGCTGAGGGCAGCGAGGCTGCCTTGGACATGGGAGGATAGGGCTGCTGCAGCAGCTCATAACCTCCAAACATTGTCAAGGGCTGATTCAGTTGACACAACACCCGTGA
>NW_027919022.1:0-229 GCF_054177405.1 Leptonychotes weddellii
TTTTTTTTTTTTTTCAGGATTTTATTTATTTGAGAGAGAAAGAGAGGATGCACTTGCACGATCAGGAGGAGAAGCAGAGGGAGAGGAAGGAGACTCCCTGCTGAGCATGGAGCCCGATGTGGGGCTCGATCCCAGGACCCCCGGGATCATGACCTGAGCCGAAGGCAGACGCTTAACCAACTGAGCCCCCCAGGCGCCCCCGTAGTTATGTTTCCTACTACTTGCTGCC
>NW_027919023.1:0-1388 GCF_054177405.1 Leptonychotes weddellii
TGCAGAGCCAGATGGCGAAGGAGTAGGAGACCTGGATTTTGTCTCCTCTCAGGAATTCAGCTGGATAGGGATCAAACCAGTCTGACCACCTATGAACTCAACAGGAGATCGAAGAAAAGAATAGCAGCAACTCTCTGAACAGAAAAGCGACCACTTTCTGGAAGGTAGCACGTGCGGAGAAGTGAATCCGAGGTGATATTCGGGAGGATAGATGGCGGGGGAGGGGCCACCGTCAGCCGCTTCTGGCAAGTGATACAGCCACAGAGCACAAAAGCGGAACTTTTAAAAGTCTGCTCCGCCGAGGGACGTCACTCCGGTGGCTAAGCGGGGGGGTGGAACCCTCGCGCGACAGTGTGGTCTCAGGACCCTCGGGGTCACAGAAAGACCGGGGGTGCCTGAGTGTGGCAGAGCTCCCAGGTAACGGAGCAGGGAAGCCAGCTGCAGAGACGGAGCCGAGGTGCGGGCTCTCAGCTCAGGGTTGCCATAAACCGTGATCCACGGCACAGTTGGGCCACTGCTCCTCTAGCAGGGACCCAACAAGCAGCACATCGGGGACACTCACCTTCCTCCTCTGGGAGGAGAGGCGCGGGAGCGCACCGCAGGGATCTGCTGGGTTTGGAGACTCCACCCCGGGTCGGGTACCAGAGATACAAACGCGCGGTCACAGGCCAGGTGAGCACGGAGTGGGGCTGGAGACCGGGGAGTCGGAAGTGACTGACTGCTTTTCTCCGGAGGCTCACTGAGGAACGGGGCCCCGAGTTCTTGGCTCCTCTGGGGCAGAGATTGGGAGGCCGCCATTTTCACTCTCCGCCTCCAAAACTGTACGGAAAGCTCACAGGGAACAAAAGCTCCAGAGAGCAACCCAAGCAGATTACTTAGCCCAGACCGGGCAAGGGCGGGGCAATTCCGCCTCCGGCAAAGACATTTGGAAACCACAGCAACAGGCCCCTCCTCCAGAAGATCAGCAAGAACACCCAGCCAAGACCAAGTTTACCGATCAATGAGAACGGCAGAACTCCAGCACTAGGGACATACTACACATAGAATTCATGGCTTTTTTACCATGATTCTTTAGTCTTTCAAAGTTAATTTTTTTTTTTAAAGATTTTATTTATTTATTTGACAGTCAGAGAGACAGTGAGAGGGAACACAAGCAGGGGGAGTGGGAGAGGGAGAAGCAGACTTCCCACTGAGCAGGGAGCCTGATGCGGGGCTCGATCCCAGGACCCTGGGATCATGACCTGAGCCGAAGGCAGACGCTTAACAACTGAGCCACCCAGGCGCCCCCAAAGTTAATTTTTTTTTAATTGTCTTTTTTCTTTTTTTTTTTTTGAATTTTTCTTTTTCCCTTTTTCAACCAACATCTTATCAATCCCTTTTTTTAAAAA
>NW_027919024.1:0-229 GCF_054177405.1 Leptonychotes weddellii
GGTTCTCCTGTCTTCACCCCCTCCCTTCCGACTGCGAGGTAGTGTCCATCCTTCAGGAGAGTGCATTTGTGTTCCCAGAACACTGTCACTGCGAACATCCTGTGGTCCCCAGCCAATGCAGCCTGTCCAGTGTGGCTGGTCGTACGCCCTTGGGGACAGTGTGTCCTCTCGTCTTCCTTGTGCTGCGATTTCCTGCTAATGTGTGTGACCTCTGTGATTCCATTACAAC
>NW_027919025.1:0-229 GCF_054177405.1 Leptonychotes weddellii
TATTTGAGAGAGAGAGAGAGAGCACGAGACGGGGGAGGGTCAGAGGGAGAAGCAGACTCCCTGCCGAGCAGGGAGCCCGATGCGGGACTCGATCCCGGGACTCCAGGATCATGACCTGAGCCGAAGGCAGTCGCTTAACCAACTGAGCCACCCAGGTGCCCCAAAAAAGTAGAAATTTCTTGAAGACTACTTAAAAAAAATTTTTTTTTAACTAGTGAAAACCTTTAGC
>NW_027919026.1:0-229 GCF_054177405.1 Leptonychotes weddellii
CTTTTTTTTTTTTTTGTGGTTGTTGTTCCTCTGGGTAATTTTATTTTTTTTTATTTTTTATTTTTTAAAGATTTTATTTATTTATTTGAGACAGAGAGAATGAGAGACAGAGAGCATGAGAGGGAGGAGGGTCAGAGGGAGAAGCAGACTCCCTGCCGAGCAGGGAGCCCGATGCGGGACTCGATCCCGGGACTCCAGGATCATGACCTGAGCCGAAGGCAGTCGCTTA
>NW_027919027.1:0-229 GCF_054177405.1 Leptonychotes weddellii
ATGTCTGCTTTAAGGCCACCAGGTGGCATGAAATGATAGGGCTCCCAAGGGAGTTAAATGGCAGCCAAGACTTGGGTCTATTGAGGACTGGATTGATGCCAATGTTAACTCTCACCTGTGATTTCCATATGGTTCATAATGTTCCTTCATGCTCACGAAACAGCTTGGGCCCCCTACATCCTAAGTGTTCAATAATGGTCTCCAGCTCTGATTAATCCATGGTTAAACC
>NW_027919028.1:0-229 GCF_054177405.1 Leptonychotes weddellii
GAAGAAGGGTGGGGGGAAGGAACTAAAATAAATACCGAGAGGAAAACAGTATTAATTTCTATCTACAATGACTGCCTGAGCCTGAGGCCTGCTGTGTCTTTGTATCCAGAGAGGAGTGAACGACATGCGGTCGATGCTTCCTCCTCAGTCAGGATCACACTAGAACGAAGTGTGGTCTGATGATGTATCTGAGGACCAGAAAACTGTGTGGTTCCCCGGTGTCCATGCC
>NW_027919029.1:0-229 GCF_054177405.1 Leptonychotes weddellii
GGGCATGACTGTACAAGGTTGCTATTATCCGAACAGCTCCGAATCTTCCCTTCCCCGTGGAAAACTCCCTTTTCCTCCTCACTTAGGACCTGCCGACATAAAGGAATGGTCGGAAGAGTCTGAAAGGCTGTTTCCTCTATTTAGAGAAAGAGAAAATAAAAACACAGAAATGGAGGTATTTCTTACAAATCACACTCCACTGTCTGCCAGACATGTGGACATAGGCATT
>NW_027919030.1:0-229 GCF_054177405.1 Leptonychotes weddellii
AGCCCAGTCGAACCTTCAGATGACAGCAGTCCACCCAACATCCTATGGCAGCCATGTGTGAGACCCAAGGGAGAACCTCCCAGCTGAGCCCCATCGAACCATAGAACCACAGAACACAGTGATACATTCTTGTTTTAAGCCACTAAATTATGGTGTGGGTTGTTATAACAGCAGTAGATAACCAGAATACCCTTAAGAGAGCCTGGCTCTGCCCTTGGGGCCACACAAG
>NW_027919031.1:0-229 GCF_054177405.1 Leptonychotes weddellii
CGCCCCATTCTGGAACATTCTTTACACTCGGACACCACGGCCCTACGGATGCCTGAGCCGGAGGCGGGGTCTGCGCCAGCATCACTGCAAACTCCCAGGCCCTGAACTCTGAACACCGGTTCCGCTGCTCCTCTACCAGCTCCTCGGAAGCAGCCTCCCAGGCCGCGCGCCTGGTTCCCCGCCCCTCCCCCCAATCTGCGCCCCTGCTCGCCTCACCACCCCCTTCCCC
>NW_027919032.1:0-229 GCF_054177405.1 Leptonychotes weddellii
AGCCCAGTCGAACCTTCAGATGACAGCAGTCCACCCAACATCCTATGGCAGCCATGTGTGAGACCCAAGGGAGAACCTCCCAGCTGAGCCCCATCGAACCATAGAACCACAGAACACAGTGATACATTCTTGTTTTAAGCCACTAAATTATGGTGTGGGTTGTTATAACAGCAGTAGATAACCAGAATACCCTTAAGAGGCTCTGGCTCTGGCCTTGGGGCCACACAAG
>NW_027919033.1:0-229 GCF_054177405.1 Leptonychotes weddellii
TTATGAAGACATGAGAAAAACAAAGAAGGCTGTGCATCAAATTCTTGGAGCTGGGATTTTTTAAAAATTTTTTCTTGTTATGTTAATCACCATACATTACATCATTAGTTTTTAATGTAGTGTTCCATGATTCCTTGTTTGTGCATAACACCCAGTGCTCCATGCAGAATGTGCCCTCCTCAATACCCATCACCAGGCTCACCCATCGGGGGGGGGGGGGGGGGGGGGG
>NW_027919034.1:0-229 GCF_054177405.1 Leptonychotes weddellii
TCTCCCATCACCATCTTAAAAAAAAAAATTTTTTTTTTTTTTTAAAGATTGTATTTATTTATTTGAGAGAGAATGAGATAGAGAGAGAGCATGAGAGGGGGGAGGGTCAGAGGGAGAAGCCGACTCCCTGCTGAGCAGGGAGCCCGATGCGGGACTCGATCCCAGGACCCTGGGATCATGACCTGAGCCGAAGGCAGTCACTTAACCAACTGAGCCACCCAGGCACCCT
>NW_027919035.1:0-229 GCF_054177405.1 Leptonychotes weddellii
GGTTCTCCTGTCTTCACCCCCTCCCTTCCGACTGCGAGGTAGTGTCCATCCTTCAGGAGAGTGCATTTGTGTTCCCAGAACACTGTCACTGCGAACATCCTGTGGTCCCCAGCCAATGCAGCCTGTCCAGTGTGGCTGGTCGTACGCCCTTGGGGACAGTGTGTCCTCTCGTCTTCCTTGTGCTGCGATTTCCTGCTAACGTGTGTGACCTCTGTGATTCTATTACAAC
>NW_027919036.1:0-229 GCF_054177405.1 Leptonychotes weddellii
GGTATTTGATTATTCCCTTATCCTTAGAGCATGACTATGAGGACCCAGTCTCCAGAGATAAGAAGGATGGGACATGTCTAGTCTGCTTAATACAATCACTCTAAGTTGCAGCAAAGGAAATCTTGCAAAGTCATTCATTAACTCTGTGATTCTAGGCACACTATTTTGTTTCTCTGAGCCTGGGCTTCTTCTTCCAGAAATGAGAACAGTCATTTCCTACCTTACAAAG
>NW_027919037.1:0-229 GCF_054177405.1 Leptonychotes weddellii
AAGAACACATGCTGGACATTTCCCAGAGCAGTGAGGGAAGCTAGGAAGGATGGACTGTGAAATCAGGCCACAAAAGTCAGGCCGAGTGTCTCCGAAAGGCAGGACTCGGGGCCTAGAGCTGGGCTGAGGGCAGCGAGGCTGCCTTGGACATGGGAGGATAGGGCTGCTGCAGCAGCTCATAACCTCCAAACATTGTCAAAGGCTGATTCAGTTGACACAACACCCGTGA
>NW_027919038.1:0-229 GCF_054177405.1 Leptonychotes weddellii
CTTCCATATTCCTATTAAGACTATTCTTTTAAAATCTTAACTACAACTTCTACTATTCCTTTATTCTCTAAATCCAAAACCTACTTCTGATTTTCCTTTCCTTCAGTGCCAGCCAGAATGCCAAAGGCAGCCATATCATTTGCCACATGCACCTTCCAAGGGCACCAAAACATAGGTCACACTACTGTGTCTGCATTGACAAATTTTTATCATATCCATTGTCTGTTTT
>NW_027919039.1:0-229 GCF_054177405.1 Leptonychotes weddellii
ACTTACTGTCTCTCTGCCCTAAACCCAGCGGAGTTTATCATTTGGGCACCTAAAAAGTACCTGTGTTGCCCTTTCTCCATCTATCTTGCCACATCCTAGTTTAAATGCAACTCTCTGACTCTCCTACCCAGAACACTTCATTCCCTGACTACTGTGGCTACAGCTCTCACATTCAAATGGAAGCCCTAAGCTCTAGTACCACCAATCACAGTCAAACTACTCTGCCTTC
>NW_027919040.1:0-229 GCF_054177405.1 Leptonychotes weddellii
ATATAAAGAGCCTCAAACATAGTCTGAAATGGGGGAGGCACTTGTTACCATCATTCATACTCATCGGGCGCAGAGAAGTTTCAAAGGGATGGCCTCTCGTTTCAAACATTCAATCCCTGTCTAGGGATGTAGTCTGCCTCCTATCAGGTCTCCTCCTTTCTGAACCAGAGCAGATTTTTCTAGCTACCTTCTAGAGAAGAGATTTCAGGGGAGTCTGCATTAAGATCTC
>NW_027919041.1:0-229 GCF_054177405.1 Leptonychotes weddellii
AAGATAGGGCAAATTGGGGATCTGCAGACAGTCGGTGTCTGCCTTGCCCCCTGACAAACGGATGACTTCTACTGCTGAGCTCCTCTATGTGACTCACAGGGATTTCCACTGGGTAGCAAGCATTTCCTTAATACTCCCCTCTTTCGGTTCAAGTTCAAGAGGAAGTGCGGGCATCAGCTATCCCCTCTCAGCAACTCTCAGGCCTGCCCCTACCCGCTCTGCTCACAAG
>NW_027919042.1:0-229 GCF_054177405.1 Leptonychotes weddellii
CAGGGAGCCCCAAGGAGCCATTTGAGTTTGGTGATTCTTTTAAGCTACAAGTTCACGTTCATCATAAAAAGGCCTTGCATTTATGTCCCTACAGGGCAATAATAAAACTAATCCACCCTCCAGTAAACTTAGCCAATGATTAATCAATGGCAGATAAAGTCATCATAAACTGGAGAGAATGAGGATTTAAAAAAAAAAAGCAACAAGTTGTAATGCCGTCTTACTCTGT
>NW_027919043.1:0-1388 GCF_054177405.1 Leptonychotes weddellii
GAACTCCAGCACTAGGGGAATAATGCACATAGAATCCATGGCTTTTTTCCCATGATTCTTTAGTCTTTCAAAGTTAATTTTTTTTTAAACTGTCTTTTTTTTTTTGAATTTTTCTTTTTCCCTTTTTCAACCAACATCTTATCAATCCCTTTTTAAAAAAACATTTTTATTTTTCATTTTTAGAGTCATATTCTATCCCTTCATAGTAGTTACCCTTATTTTTGGCATATATATATAAGTTGTTCTCTCTTTAAAATTTTGAGATACAGTTTCTTCTAACAGATCAAAATATACCCTAAGTCTCTAGTGTATGGCTTTGTTCTAGTCTCCTGCAAATCACATTCTCTCCCATTTTTCCCCCTCTTTTTTTCAAATCCTCTTTCTTTTTTCAAACAACTTATTTTATCAATTCCTTTTATAAAATTTTTTATAATTTCCATCTTTACAGTCATATTCCATTCCTTCATCGTATCAACCCTTATTTTTGTACATATATAAGTTTTTCTTTCTTTAAAATTTTGGGAGGCACTTTCTTCTAACAGACCAAAATACACCCAAAATCTAGTGTGTGGCACTGATCTATGCACCAGCCTGATCATATTTGATCATATTCTGTTTTTTTTGTTTTGTTCTGTTTTTGTTTGTTTTTATCTTTTCCTTTTTCTTTTTTATTCTTTTTCTTTTTTCTTTCTTTCCCTTTCTTTTCCCCCAGATTCAAGTCTTTTCTGATTTGTTTAGAGTATATTTTCTGGGAACGTAGTTACCCAGTTCGCATTTTGTTCTCTCTTTCATCTATTCTCCTCTGGACAAAATGACAAGACGGAAAAAATCACCTCAACAAAAAGAAGAAGTGGTAGTACCAACTGCGAGGGACCTACTCAAAATGGACATTAGTACGATGTCGGACCTAAAGTTCAGAATCATGATTTTAAAGATACGAGCTGGGCTTGAAAGAATCAAGGAAGTTATTAGAGAAACCCTTTCTGGCTAAATAAAAGAACTAAAATCTAAACAAGTCAAAATCAAAAAGGCTATTAATGAGATGCAATAAAAAATGGGGGCACTAACTGCTAGGATAAATGAGGCAGAAGAGGGAATCAGTGATATAGAAGACCAAATGATGGAAAATAAGGAAGCTGAGAAAAAGAGAGATAAATAACTACTGGATCATGAGGGCAGAATTCGAGAGATAAGCAATACCATAAGACAAAACAACATTAGAATACTTGGGATCCCAGAAGAAGAAGAAAGAGAGAGAGGGGCAGAAGGTATATTGGAGCAAATTATAGCAGAGAACTTCCCTAATTTAGGGAAGGAAACAGGCATCAAAATCCAGGAAGCACAGAGAACCCCTCTCAAAATCAATAAAAATAGGTCAACACCCCGAC
>NW_027919044.1:0-229 GCF_054177405.1 Leptonychotes weddellii
GGGTCAGAGGGAGAAGCAGACTCCCTGCCAAGCAGGGAGCCCAATGTGGGACTCGATCCAGGGACTCCAGGATCATGACCTGAGCCGAAGGCAGTCACTTAACCAACTGAGCCACCCAGGCGCTCAATAAATACTTCTTTTGAGCTGAATTCAGCAGTGGTAGAGGAGAAGGAGCGTGGACTTGAGAACCAGGTGTGGCTTTGACTGGATAGCTCGGAAATGCTAGCTT
>NW_027919045.1:0-229 GCF_054177405.1 Leptonychotes weddellii
GAGTGATGGTAAAAGTGACATCACCACGATGGTAACAGAGGCTGTTCCTGACTTTGCTCCCCATCATGAGAACAACTAACGTGTATTCAAGGACAAGACACCACTGAGAGAAACCCAGAAGCGGAGGTGAGGCAGACGCACCCCCTGCACCACAGAGACCAAGGCAGACAGCATTAGGGGGTAAGAGAAGCAGCCACACAGCGACCCCATTTTCCCTCCCCCAGGCCAG
>NW_027919046.1:0-229 GCF_054177405.1 Leptonychotes weddellii
GCGTGGGTCTGCCCAGCCCAACACGCACCGGGCAGCCACATATCCTGTAAATGGCATCCTCCACACCACAGCTCATCCATCCCATCTGAGGATCGTCTTTCCCGCAGGTTGGAGCCATTGGTGATGAGGAGGAGTGGGTCAGCCTCTACGAGGAAGAGAATGAGCCCGATGCCCAGACGCTGGAGATCCCAAACCTCACACCCTACACTCATTACAGGTGAGAGCAGCA
>NW_027919047.1:0-229 GCF_054177405.1 Leptonychotes weddellii
CATAAATGCATCAGAGTTCACAGCTGAAAGAGACACGGACTGAGTCATTTAAATTTCTGTAAGTGGCTCTAAGAGGCCTCTTCAGCAGACGAAGTCAACAGACTGCCTGAAGAACCTAGGAAAGCAACACCAAAGATGCCGTTGTAGGGGCAGAGTCTCAGTCACAGGCTCTTTGGGTGAAAGCACACAAGGCATGGACAGACATCCTCGATGCCTTGCCTGATGGACT
>NW_027919048.1:0-229 GCF_054177405.1 Leptonychotes weddellii
CTCTACTTTTCAAAGCACATGTTCTGCCAATGCAAAGATGATCCCTAATAGGAGCTAAAAGGCTCTCCTATTGGACTGTCTGATGCTTGCCTCCATGCATGAGGGTGGCCAGCTCTGGCCCAGATGTGCTTGCACATGTGGAAGGCTGGTGGGCACCTTTGTTGTCTAAGTTCCTGCAAATGAAAAGGACAATCATTTCCAGAGTTCTCAGCTCATTAGACCTAATGAT
>NW_027919049.1:0-229 GCF_054177405.1 Leptonychotes weddellii
CATGGGAAACTCCAACTCATTTATCAAACCTTTGATTTTGTGAGATTTCAAGGTATATGCAGTAATTTATATAAGGAGATATATTCTTTTTCTTTTTTTTTATTATGTTATGTTAATCCCCATACATTACATCATTAGTTTTAGATGTAGTGTTCCATGATTCATTGTTTGTGCATAACACCCAATGCTCCATGCAGAATGTGCCCTCTTTAATACCCATCACCAGGCT
>NW_027919050.1:0-229 GCF_054177405.1 Leptonychotes weddellii
AACATTTCCATAATAAAATGTGTTTCCTGCGGTTCACTCTTTCCTTCCTCCTTGACTTCCTCCCTTCCTTCCTCCATTCCTCCCTCCCTCTCTCCCTCCCTCTGTTCCTTCCTTCTTTCCTTCATTCCTTCCTTCCTTTTCTTGTTTCCTCTTCCTTTCTTTTCTTCTTCCTTTCTCTCTTTTCTTTCTTTCTTTCTTTTTCTTTCTTTCTTTCTTTCTTTCTTTCTTT
>NW_027919051.1:0-229 GCF_054177405.1 Leptonychotes weddellii
ATTTGGAGAAAGAAATACACTTCTTCTTTCTTTTTTTTTTTTTTTACTTCTATTGCATTAGACCACTGAGTTTTCAGAGCCTAGCTGTTATAGTAGCTAAATTAATACAGTAATAATTTAAGACTGTATATATTTATGTCAGAATTCTGTTATTAAAATTAAGCATGTGAAATAATTTAGAAAAGGAGATTGTTGCCACGAAAGGCCAAAATAAGTTTATTGAGCATTT
>NW_027919052.1:0-229 GCF_054177405.1 Leptonychotes weddellii
TTATATGCAAACAATGAATCATGGAACACCACATCAAAAACTAATGATATAATATATGGTGATTAACATAATAAAATAAAATTTTTAAAAAAAGAAAAAAGTTTTGGAATAAATCTTGCCATCCCATTTTGTCTTATAATTTTTTTAGGGGTGGGGAAGTGCAGAGGGAGAGAAAGAGAATCTTAAGCAGGCTCCACCCAGCATGGAGCCCAGAGCATGGCTCAATCTC
>NW_027919053.1:0-229 GCF_054177405.1 Leptonychotes weddellii
GCGGAGCAAGATGGCGGAGGAGTAGGAGACCTGGATTTCCTCTGGTCCCAGGAATACAGCTGGATAGGGATCAAACCATTCCGAACACCTACGAACTCAACAGGAGATCGAAGAAAAGGATAGCAACAACTCTCTGAACAGAAAAGCGACCACTTTCTGGAAGGTAAGACTGTGGAGAAGTGAACCCGAGGCGATATTCGGGAGGATAGACGGCGGGGGAGGGGCCTCC
>NW_027919054.1:0-1388 GCF_054177405.1 Leptonychotes weddellii
AAGATTTTATTTATTTATTTATTTGACAGAGAGAGAGAAACAGCATGAGAGGGTATAGGGTCAGAGGGAGAAGCAGGCTCCCCGCTGAGCCGGGAGCCCGATGTGGGACTCGATCCCAGGACTCCGGGATCATGACCTGAGCCGAAGGCAGTTGCTTAACCAACTGAGCCACCCAGGCGCCCTGATCACAAATTTCTGAAGACAAAAGCTGTGCCTAATGCCTCTGTGGTCCCTATTTTTTAAGTATATATATACACACATATATATATATGTATATATGTGTATATATATAGTCAAACAGACTCTAGTGACTCTAGTTCCAAAACATTACTTGTGAGAAAAGGATGTTCAAATCTACTCCTTTCCAAATGCTGTACGTTCTTTCATCACAAACATCACACTATGGAGAAGTAGAGCAAATATTGGTAGTGGTGCGATGAATTATCAGGATGACTGCATCAAAACGCATTTCCTACCTTCTCTGTATTATGGCAACAGCATTTCAGATTGTTCCCCAGCAAGCCCAGTATCATGATGTGAGGAGTCAGGGGGATTCAGAGCTGAGCTTGCCAGACACTACAGCATTAGAGCTAAAAACTAGGTCATCTTCAGCCCTGTGAAATGTGAAGCAGAATCTTAAATACCTTTTAATAAGTGATATAACCCGTCCCCTATTTTTAGTATTAGTCCCCCTATTTCAGTATAAATAATGCTGCCAAGGAAATTTCTGGATAAATATCTTTGTGAACACATTTGAATATGTATATAGGATACATATTATCAATTTGGTGACCATATTATCAAGATGTAGGAGGACTTTTACACAAGTGGATAACCAAAAGTAGTTGAGCTACAGATGAATTGCAACCAATGCCCCGCCATTCTTCTTGTCAATACAGTGTCCTTTGAAGTTGCAGCTGAAAAGTAAGAGAACCATGAGAAAATAAATAGGTTCAGCTGATGCTATTTCAATATCTACAAGAGTTATGTTTGGAAGCATATTTAAAGAATGCAGGTTCCCATCAACTTTTACCACCTATGGAGTTAGATCAAAAAATAATAATTTCTATCTTTAAAACTCCCTCCCTTCTCCCCCCCAAAAGGCCAAATTTCTCAGGTAATCAATTAGATGGAAGATAAGAGGTGCTTTGAACAGACCATGGGTCTCCACCTACAAGAGCTGAGAAGACTAAAATACCAGTCTTCAAATGATGAAGTGCCTGTTACAAACTTATAAATTATAGGACTCAGTATGTTCTATCAGAATTCAGTGACTGTCTTGACCTAAATTTCTGTTGTTATGTAACTTCAAGTGAGCTGAGAATGTAACCCCTAAAATGATATTAGATGGCATAATTCCTTTAGTTAAGCATTCTTCGACCATAGAA
>NW_027919055.1:0-229 GCF_054177405.1 Leptonychotes weddellii
GTGGTCTTTTTGCACCTTCTTCCAGGGACGGACCTCATTCATTTGCAGCAATGTTTCTTTTCTAACAGAATATAAACCCATAAGTTCTCCTCTCTGTTCACCATTACGTGTGGCACACAGATTCGGTCATGCGAGATTTCCTAGAGTTCAGTAGTAAGTATTGACTTAGAAGTATGTTATCAAAAAAAAAAAAAAAAAAGAAGTATGTTATCAGATTTTGGAGTACCTT
>NW_027919056.1:0-229 GCF_054177405.1 Leptonychotes weddellii
CGGTGCTTACCTCCCACCCAGCTCTTTGTCCCCGTGCCTTCTTGTCGGGGGCAGGGAAGTGCTCGGGTCACCTCGTGAATGGTGGAAAAGGGAGTTAGGGAGAAAGAATCTTACATCGTCAACTATCTGCTCTGTGTACCAGACCATTCCAGGATTGAGTGTTATTTCTCACAACTCTGTGGGCTGACCACAGACTTCTGCTGGTCTCATGCTGGGTGACTCATGCATT
>NW_027919057.1:0-229 GCF_054177405.1 Leptonychotes weddellii
GCCACACTGAGCCCCAGCTGTTCTAATAGCCGAGTTATGAGAATACCTTAATACTAATACTACCAATTCTTAGTTATACTGTGCTGATAAGTCACTTCATGAATCACTTAGATTCTTGCTTCTGTTCCTTTTTCTTCATTCTGCCAGCTGGCAACCAAACCAAGGAAGATGAAACTCAACCATCCTTGTTCCTTGTCACATTCCTTAATGGGGAAAAGGTTAAAACAAA
>NW_027919058.1:0-229 GCF_054177405.1 Leptonychotes weddellii
TTTACCCCAAAGATACAAATGTAGGGATCCAAAGCGGTACATGCACCCCGATGTTCATAGCAGCAATGTCCACAATAGCTATACTGTGGAAAGAGCCAAGATGCCCATCAACAGAGGAATGGATAAAGAAGATGTGGTATATATATACAATGGAATATTATGCAGCCATCAAAAGGAATGAGATCTTGCCATTTGCAACAATGTGGATGGAACTGGAGGGTATTATGCT
>NW_027919059.1:0-229 GCF_054177405.1 Leptonychotes weddellii
TCTCTGTCAAATAAATAAATAAAATCTTTAAAAAAAAAAAAAGAAAACGTAAAATATGTCAGAGAAATGAGAATGAAGCAGTACAAACAGAGTGAAGGTATTAACCATCTTCATAATTTAAAGTTCAAGAATATTTATTTCAGGTTTTTAAATGCACATTTAAATAAATTTAGTAATAAGACCTGAGATGTTTGAAATGGATTTTCAACTGGAAGCAGAGTGATTGACT
>NW_027919060.1:0-229 GCF_054177405.1 Leptonychotes weddellii
CCCAGGGAGGGGGAGGCCGGCTGCCAGGACGCGGATGCCTCTGGGCAGCACTGGGGAGGGACCCTGAATGGGACAGCTCACCAAAGCTGGGGCCCAAGCAAAGGCACTGGCGGCCGGCCTCCCCGCCATCCCAGCAGGCGGGGGAGGCCCCCGGAGCCCTGGCCGACGGCGTCACCCTGCAGTCGCCCCGCTGCCCCGTAAGGCGTCCCCAGAAGCCTCCTCTGTCTCC
>NW_027919061.1:0-229 GCF_054177405.1 Leptonychotes weddellii
CTTGAGCCGAAACCAAGAGTTGGAGGCTCAACTGACTGAGTCCACCCAGGTGCCCCCAAAATAGACTTTAATACAAAAAAAAAATGGTACTACAAATAAAGAGGGACATTTTATAATTAAAAGGTCAACCCATCAGGAAGATGTAGCAATTATAAGCATATGCCTACCTAACAAAGAAATATATGAAGCAAAAGCAGGCAAAATTAAGGGGGGAAATATAAATTCAGCA
>NW_027919062.1:0-229 GCF_054177405.1 Leptonychotes weddellii
AGGATTGTTTGTTCCAGCACTTTGAAAAAGGTCATTGGAATTTTGATCAGGATGGCGTTGAAGGTATAGATTGCTCTGGGTACCTTGGACATTTTAACAATGTTTATTCTTCTGATCCATGAGCATGGAATATTTTTCCATCTTTTTGTGTCTTCTTCAATTTCTTTCATGAGTGTTCTGTAGTTCCTAGAGTATAGATCCTTTACCTCTTTGGTTAAGTTTATTCCGA
>NW_027919063.1:0-229 GCF_054177405.1 Leptonychotes weddellii
GGTCACCAGCCCTCTGCCAGTGGGCAGAACGCTGTGCAATGGAGTACAGAGGACACCAGGGAAGGTTTGCTGTTTGTCTCTTTGTAATCCAGGCAGAGGTGGGAGCGCCGCACGCTCCCTAAGGAGGTCTCTGTGGCTACCTGGAGTCACCTCTGTCTTACTGCTCATCACATGGTGTCACTGCCTCTTTGCCTCCATCACTCATTTTTCTATAAACCCTGGGCTTCAC
>NW_027919064.1:0-229 GCF_054177405.1 Leptonychotes weddellii
CCTTTGCAGGGGCGCCTGGGGGGCTCAGTTGTTTAAGCAGCTGACTCATGGTTTCTGTTCAGGTCGTGATCTCAGGTTGTGGATCAAGCAAGGAGTCTGCTTAGGACTCTCTCTCCTTCTCTCTCTGCCCCTCCCCTTGCTCATGGTTTCTCTCTCTGTCTCTCTCAAATAAATAAATAAAATCTTAAAAAAAAAAAAACATACCTTTGTAATATTTTTAATATATTAC
>NW_027919065.1:0-1388 GCF_054177405.1 Leptonychotes weddellii
AAAGAAGAGCAACAACTCTCTGAACAGAAAAGCGACCACTTTCTGGAAGGTGGGACGTGCGGAGAAGTGAATCCGAGGCGATATTCAGGAGGATAGACGGTGGGGAAGGGGCCTCCGTCGGCCGCTTCTGGCAAGTGATAGAGCCGTGGAGCACAAAATCGGAACTTTTAAAGGCTGCTCCGCTGAGGGACGTCACTCCGGTGGCTAAGCGGGGGGTGCAACCCTCGCAGGACAGTGTGGTCTCAGGACCCTCGGGGTCACAGAAAGACCGGGGGTGCCTGAGTGCAGCAGAGCTTCCAGGTATTGGAGCAGGGAAGCTGGCTCCAGAGACGGAGCCGAGGCGCGGGCTCTCAGCTCGGGGTTGTCATAAACTGTGATCCGCGGCACAGTCGGGCCACTGTTTCTCCAGCAGGGACCCAACAAGCGGCAGATCCGGGGAGACTCACCTTCCTTCCCTGGGAGGAGCAGCATGGGATTGCACCACAGGGATCTGCTGGGTTTGGAGACTCCACACAGGGTCGGGTGCCAGAGACAGAAACCCTCGGTCACAGGCCAGGTGAGCATGGAATGCGGCCAGAGACCGGGGAGACAGGAGTGATTGACTGCTTTTCTCTGGGGGTGCACTGAGGAGCGGGGCCCCGAGTTCTTGGCTCCTCCGGGGCGGAGATTGGGAGGCCGCCATTTTCACTCTCAGCCTCCATAGCTGTACGGAAAGCTTGCAGGGAACAAAAGCCCCCGAGAGCAAACCCGTGCAGATTACTTAGTCCGGACCGGGCAAAGGTGGGGCAATTCCGCCTCTGGCAAAGACCTTTGGAAACCACGGCAACAGGCCCCTCCCCCAGAAGAGCAGCGAGAACAGCCAGCCAAGACCATGTTTACCCATCAATGAGAACGGCAGAACACCAGCGCTAGGGGAATACTACACATGAATCCATGGCTTTTTTACCATGATTCTGTAGTCTTTCAAAGTTAATTTTTTTTAACTCTTTTTTTTTTTGAATTTTTCTTTTTCCCTTTTTCAACCAACATCTTATCAATCCCTTTTGAAAAAAAAAAAACATTTTTAGAGTCGTATTCTATCCCTTCATAGTAGTTACCTGTATTTTTGGCATATATATATAAGTTGTTCTCTCTTTAAAATTTTGAGATAGTTTCTTCTAACAGATCAAAATATACCCTAAATCTCTAGTGTATGGTTTTTTTCTAATCTCCTGCCTGATCACATTCTCTCCCTTTTCTTTTCTTTTTTTTTAAATCCTCTTTCTTTTTTCAAACAACTTCTTATCAATTCCTTTTATAAAATTTTTTATAATTTTCATCTTTACAGTCATATTCTATCCCTTCATCATATCAACCCTTATTTTTGTACATATATAAGTTTTTCTTTC
>NW_027919066.1:0-229 GCF_054177405.1 Leptonychotes weddellii
AAATAATAGTAGGGGATGTCAATTCCCCATTTTCAACAATAGATAGATCATCCAGACAGAAAAACAACAAGGAATGCTGGACTTGAATCATACTTTAGATTTAGTTGACCTAGCAGTCATATACAGAACATTCCATCCAAGAGCAGCAGAATACACACTCTTCTCAAGCACACATAAATATTCTCTAGGATAGATCATAGGATAGGTCACAAAACAAATATTAACAAAT
>NW_027919067.1:0-229 GCF_054177405.1 Leptonychotes weddellii
AATAGTGACAGTAGCAACATCAAAGATTACTGATCACAGGTCACCATAAAAACATAATAATAATAAGGAGAAAGTTTAAAATACTGCGAGAATTACCAAAATGTGACCCAGAGACACAAAGTGAGCAAATGCTATTGGAAAAATAGCACCGATAGGCATGCTTTGGCACAGGGTTGCCACAAACCCTCAACTTGTAAAAACTCAATACCTGTGAAGCCCAGGAAAGCAA
>NW_027919068.1:0-229 GCF_054177405.1 Leptonychotes weddellii
TCACATACTGGGTCACAAATCAGGTCTCAACTGGTACCAGAAGCTGTTTTCAAAAGGTATACAATTCTCCACTGCAAATGGTTAAGATCATACTCCAGAATGCCAAAGGCCCACATTATGATGCTTTCACTGAGGCTTAACACAAACTATACATGACATCTTTTCCCACCAATGATAACCTTTAATACTCTTTGGTTTGCCAGATTGTGTGGCCCAAGAGAAGTGCCAC
>NW_027919069.1:0-229 GCF_054177405.1 Leptonychotes weddellii
GTCTAAAAGAGTGAGTTGGGAAGTACTCCTTTTTAATTTTTTTGGAAGACTTTGAAAAGTATTGATATTAATTCTCTTTATTTTTTTTCATTTTTTTTATTCTTTTGTTAATCCCCATACATTACATCCTTAGTTTTAGATGAAGTGTTCCATGATTCATTGTTTGTGCATAACACCCAGTGCTCCATGCAGAATGTGCGCTCCTCAATACCCACCACCAGGCTAGCCC
>NW_027919070.1:0-229 GCF_054177405.1 Leptonychotes weddellii
GGACCAGGCAGGTGTTTTTGGTTGTTGTTCTTGTTTTTTAAAATTTCTAATACATCTTTTTTTTAATGTTTATTTTTTAAAAAAGATTTTTATTTGACAGAGACACAGCGAGAGAGGGAACACAAGCAGGGGGAGCTGGAGAGGGAGAAGCAGGCTTCCTGCTGAGCAGGGAGCCTGATGCGGGGCTCGATCCCAGGACTCCCCGCTGAGTCAGGAGCCCGACGTGGGA
>NW_027919071.1:0-229 GCF_054177405.1 Leptonychotes weddellii
TAAATAAAGAATACCCACTATTTCCACTTCTTTTTTTTTTTTTTTTAAGATTTTATTTATTTATTTGACAGAGAGAGACACAGCGAGAGAGGGAACACAAGCAGGGGGAGGGGGAGAGGGAGAAGCAGGCTCCCCGCAGAGCAGGGAGCCCGATGCGGGACTCGATCCCGGGACTCCAGGATCATGACCTGAGCCGAAGGCAGTCGCTTAACCGACTGAGCCACCCAGG
>NW_027919072.1:0-229 GCF_054177405.1 Leptonychotes weddellii
AAGTTTGTGCAGATAAATTAAGCAGCATTGCTAAGAATTATGTTTATAATCCAATTTCGAGCACAAAGCTGAAAAGACACTGCTATGTCTATAACAAAAACAAAGAAAGCATTTCCTTGTTGAGAAACATGCAGTTCTTGATCAAAGAACTGAGCATCGAGCATCGAGCACACCGGAATTCCACATGCTCCTCCATAAAGTCAGGGGTGACTAGTGTGAATTTTGGCAT
>NW_027919073.1:0-229 GCF_054177405.1 Leptonychotes weddellii
TAAACATTTTCAGTGATAAAAAGAATAAAAACTTTTAAATTAAATGACTTAGCAAGTATAAATGGGAAGGAAAAAGCCTTAAGTCTGTCTATGCCTTTTTTGAACAGTAAGGATAAAAGAGTATCACATTTCTTCCAGGAAGAAAAAAATAAGTCACCTACATAAGACAGTAGGAACCAGATTTCTCTCCTTCCCAAAACAACTCAACCTAGCCAAACCAAAAGAACAA
>NW_027919074.1:0-229 GCF_054177405.1 Leptonychotes weddellii
CATTTGACATCTAGATCAATGAGTCATTATGGTTCCCAATGACCCCTTTTATGTCTCTGAAAGACTGCCATCTTTAATATCTCATTCTCAAGAAATGGCCCAAGAAGGAAGTCAAGGAAGGAAAAGAAAGAGATCTGCTCCAGGAACTTCATCATGTCTTTGACCAGATGGCCCAGCTTGGTGTCCAAGACCAGTTCCTGTCCCTATCCTTGTCCTCTCTGCATGTCCT
>NW_027919075.1:0-229 GCF_054177405.1 Leptonychotes weddellii
TAGCCCGGTGATGGGTATTAAGGAGGGCATGTATTGAATGGAGCACTGGGTGTTATACATTAACAATGAATTATAGAACACTACATCAAAAACTAATGATGTAATGTATGGTGACTAACAAAATAAAATTTAAAATAAATAAATAAATAAAATAAAACATCTCTGAGAAGTTATCAGAATAATATACATCTCGATTCAGATCAATAAATATTTGAGTACCTTTTGCGGC
>NW_027919076.1:0-1388 GCF_054177405.1 Leptonychotes weddellii
ATACTATATCCAGCTAGGCTGTCATTGAAAATAAAAGGAGAGACAAAAAGCTTCCAGAACACACAAAAAATTAAGGAATTTGCAAACACGAAACCAGCCCTACAAGAAATATTGAAAGGGGTCCTCTAAGGAAAGAGAGAGCCTAAAAGTAACATAGACCAGAAAGGAACACAAACAATATACAGTAATAGTCATCTTACAGGCAATACAATGGCACTAAATTCATATATTTCAATAGTTACCCTGAATGTAAATGGGCTAAATGCCCCAATCTAAAGACACAGGCTTTCAGATTTGATTTAAAAAAACAAGACCCATTGATATGCTGTCTGCAAGAGACTCATTTTAGAACCAAAGACACCCCCAGGTTGAAAGTGAGGGGGTGGAAAACCATTTACCATGCTAATGGACACCAAAAGAAAGCTGGGTGGCAATCCTTGTATCAGACAAATTAGATTTTAAACTAAAGGCTATAATAAAAGATGAGGAGGGACACTATATCCTACTTAAAGTGTCTATCCAACAAGAAGATCTAACAATTGTAAATATCAATGGCCCTAACATGGTAGCAGCCTATTATATAGGCCAATTAATAACAAAAGCATAGAAACACATTGACAACAATACAGGAAGAGTGGGGCACTTTAACACACCCCTCACTGAAATGGACAGATTATCAAAGCAAAAGATCAACAAGGAAATAAAGACTTTAAATGGCACACTGAACCAAATGGACTTCACAGATATATTCAGAACATTCCATCCCAAAGCAACAGAATACACATTCTTCTCTAGTGCCCTTGGAACATTCTCCAGAATAGATCACATCTTAGATCACAAATCAGGTCTCAATGAGTACCAAAAGATGGGGATTATTCCCTGCATATTTTCAGATGACAATGCTTTGAAAATAGAACTCAATCACGAGAGGAAAGTCAGAAAGAACTCAAATGAATGGAGGCTAAAGATCATCCTACTAAAGAATGAATGGGTCAACCAGGAAATCATAGAAGAATTTAAAAAATCATGGAAACCAATGAAAATGAAAACACAACTGTTCAAAATCTTTGGGTTGCAGCAAAGGCAGTCCTAAGAGGAAAGTATACAGCAATACAAGCCTTTCTCAAGAAACAAGAAAGGTCTCAAATACACAACCTAAGCCTACACCTGAAGGAACTGGAGAAAGAACATCAAATAAAGCCTAAATCCAGCAGGAGAAGAGAAATAATAAAGATCAGTGCAGAAATCAATGAAATAGAAACCAAAAGAACAGTAGAACAGATCAACGAAACTAGGAGATGGTTCTTTGAAAGAATTAACAAGATTGATAAACCCCTGGCCAGACTCATCAAAAAGAAAAGCGAAATGACCCAAATAAATAAAATCAT
>NW_027919077.1:0-229 GCF_054177405.1 Leptonychotes weddellii
ATTTTATTTATTTATTTGAGAGAGAGAGAATGAGAGAGAGCACATGAGAGGGGGGAGGGTCAGAGGGAGAAGCAGACTCCCTGCAGAGCAGGGAGCCCGATGCGGGACTCAATCCAGGGACTCCAGGATCATGACCTGAGCCGAAGGCAGTCACTCAACCAACTGAGCCACCCAGGCGCCACTGTTGAGCACTATTTTTAAGCCACTTTATTTCACATTACACAGACAT
>NW_027919078.1:0-229 GCF_054177405.1 Leptonychotes weddellii
AATAAATAAATAAATAAATAATCTTTAAAAAAAAAAAAAATGTCCGATTCTTTAACTTTTTTGGTGACTGTGGTCAGGGACTGGATATGGTGTGTTAATCCATCACTCCCAGCACTTAGAATAAGACCTTGCACTTAGAATATATTAGATAAACATTTGTGGATTTGTTGAATAAGCAAAAACATTAGTTGCTGCCTACTCTTTGAAAAGACTGTTGCTTTAGAAATCA
>NW_027919079.1:0-229 GCF_054177405.1 Leptonychotes weddellii
AATTTTGTTTTCAAACAGGAAAAGAGTTCATAAAAGCCAATTATTTACAACTGTGTTTAAAACCTTTTAAACAATACAGAAAAGAGAAGGTGTTTTGAACAGTTTCCAGTTCTGCATGGTAGGTTTCTACATTGCAAAAATAATTTGCTTTACAAATTATAACTAATTTTATTTTGCACAAAGCCTTAAAAAAAAAAAACCTTGGCACTTTATATCTTGGTCAGTAGGA
>NW_027919080.1:0-229 GCF_054177405.1 Leptonychotes weddellii
AATTTTCAAAGGCAATTAAGGCCTAGATGTGTTTACTCATGAATTATACCAAACATTCAAAGGAAGAAATTATGCCAGTTCTCTGAAATTTTATCAGTTCTCTACAATTTCTTCCAGAAAATAGAAACACAGGGGATACTTCCTGACTCATTCTATGGGATTAACATTACTAATATACCAAAACCAGACAAGGACATTATAAGACTACAGACCAATATCTCATGAACAT
>NW_027919081.1:0-229 GCF_054177405.1 Leptonychotes weddellii
TCATATGGTATATATATTCAATGGAATATTATCCAGCCATATAAAAGAATGAAATCTTGCCATTTACAAAGACATAGATAGAGCTTGAGAGTGTAATGCAAAGTGAAATAAGTCAGTCAGTGAAAGCCAAATACCATATGATTTCACTCATATGGTATATATATTCAATGGAATATTATCCAGCCATATAAAAGAATGAAATCTTGCCATTTGCAAAAACATGGATAGA
>NW_027919082.1:0-229 GCF_054177405.1 Leptonychotes weddellii
TCTCCTGGGATCTAATTCCAAATCTAGCCAGAACTTGTCAAAATCTCGAGTTTTTGGGCCCAGGTTGGGCCATCCAGGTGCCAATCCGGGGTGATCTCAGTCAAAATCCAGGAGAACTCATCCAAATGTCAAGAACCCCTGGCCCTGTCAGGGAGATTCCCGGGCATATGTCACGTGATCACTGTCCAAGCCTTGGAAGAAGGCACTGAAATCTCGGGAATCACAGGCC
>NW_027919083.1:0-229 GCF_054177405.1 Leptonychotes weddellii
TCTAGAGGGGAGGGGGGTGGGAGGATGGGTTAGCCTGGTGATGGGTATTAAAGAGGGCACGTTCTGCATGGAGCACTGGGTGTTATATGCAAACAATGAATCATGGAACACTACATCAAACACTAATGATGTAATGTATGGTGATTAACATAACAATAAGAAAATTTTCCAGTAGCCACATTAAAAAAGTGAAAGAAAACCAGTGAAATTTCACTGATATTTTAACTTA
>NW_027919084.1:0-229 GCF_054177405.1 Leptonychotes weddellii
GGTATTTGATTATTCCCTTATCCTTAGAGCATGACTATGAGGACCCAGTCTCCAGAGATAAGAAGGATGGGACATGTCTAGTCTGCTTAATACAATCACTCTAAGTTGCAGCAAAGGAAATCTTGCAAAGTCATTCATTAACTCTGTGATTCTAGGCACACTATTTTGTTTCTCTGAGCCTGGGCTTCTTCTTCCAGAATGAGAACAGTCATTTCCTACCTTACAAAGT
>NW_027919085.1:0-229 GCF_054177405.1 Leptonychotes weddellii
ATGTCTGCTTTAAGGCCACCAGGTGGCATGAAATGATAGGGCTCCCAAGGGAGTTAAATGGCAGCCAAGACTTGGGTCTATTGAGGACTGGATTGATGCCAATGTTAACTCTCACCTGTGATTTCCATATGGTTCATAATGTTCCTTCATGCTCACGAAACAGCTTGGGCCCCCTACATCCTAAGTGTTCAATAATGGTGTCCAGCTCTGATTAATCCATGGTTAAACC
>NW_027919086.1:0-12775 GCF_054177405.1 Leptonychotes weddellii
GAGACGATGGACTCTGAAAAACAAACTGAGGGTTCTAGAGGGGAGGGGGGTGGGAGGATGGGTTAGCCTGGTGATGGGTATTGAGGAGGGCACATTCTGCATGGAGCACTGGGTGTTACGCACAAACAATGAATCATGGAACACTACATCTAAAACTAATGATGTAATGTATGGGGATTAACATAAGAATAAAAAAAAAAAGAAATGAGTCCTTTAAAATATGGTCTGTTGAAAAGAGACTTTGTTTTACACATAAGGTATTTTTGTTTAAAACATGAACAGAACATATATCTCACTAAAAAAGATTCTATTTTGTTAGATTTTTGAACAATGATATTAATGGCTTGGGTGGGGGGACTGTCTCTTGATTAATAGGAGTGAGCTGAGTCGACAGAAACTTCATACCCAAGAGCTGCTTTCTCAGCTGGAAATGGCAAATGAAAAGGTAGTTGAGGTAAGATAATGACTCTCCCGGGAAGTACTTTCTGCTGCAGCTTGATACACATTTTTTCTGAATTTTATCTGAGCCAACTCCAAATTAATTCTCTACTTGGAAATGACCATACAGAGGTGAGTACTCCTTGTAGAGAAATCATCCATAACCCTAAAAGTCCACATTTTATAATGTGAATAAAAACTTTGAAAGTCAGTGATTCATCATATGTAAATGACAAAAGGTAGAGCTCCTATTTCAGTTTCCCCAATATAACTTGTGCCGTGTTGCAGAAAATGTGTTAAGATCCCCTTCATTTCTAAGCATGTCTAAGATTATATTTTTTAGCCCTTTCCTCTTATTTTGTTTTAATTCAACACATAAGAAATGTAGAAATTACCTTTGCCTACTGGAATATATTAAAGTACTTCTTCAGATTAATGCTTTAGAACTAAATGCAGCAAGAGCTCATCATTTTTCTCTTTGAATCTTTAAAAAAAGTTAATGTCTAGATTATGATTAGAGCTTTCTAGAACTCTAGTTCTTCGTTTGATGTTCTAACTTCGAATGTGTTTGTTGGAATTTCATTAATACACTATATGGTTGGCTATATTTTTGTGGCCATCTATAGAAGCCATAACAAAATTACTCTTAAGTTTCAAAGCATTATAAATTGATATGAGCCATTTAGAATACAAACAATAGCCATTAAAATACTTGTCGTTTTCAAAACTTCCAGGAATCTGTACTTAAGGAAATAATTTAAAATATGAAAAAATTTAAAGGCAGATATTCAACACAATAATGTTAATAATATTAGAAGATCAAAAGCAACCAAAATGATCAGTTGAAAAAGAACAGTTGCATATATTATGATTTACCTAACCTGGACTGTTTCTTAACCATTATGGTGGTAGCACAGAAAAATGCATATTGTATGTAATCTGATGGTACCTATGAAAGTGATTATTATAGATGATGTGATTTTACCCCCAGGTTTTCTCTAGTGTTAATGATGCACCTTTTAAATTTAAGACTACATATTTAAATATCTTGGTAAATTGAAACAGCCAGTGTAGTTCTCTTCATAAAATTTAATTTTGCTTTTGGGCACAATAAAAAATATAATCTCATTTTAGCAGTATATTGTTATTTCAGTATTTTATATTACTAGGCATGACATTCACCATTATCACTTATATGTTAGGCTGGAAACTATCTAGTTCTTCATAGAAAGTCTGTTTTTCTTACTATTCCTGATTAGACTGATGTTACTCTCTCAATTCAGACAAGTGCCAGAAAACCACATAATAATTCTAGTTGTACAGAAACTTTTTTTTTCAGGCTAGTAAGTATGGAAAGGACAAATACATTTTATAATTGGTAGTTTCTTTGAACTTGTCTGCATTACAGTATGTTGTGACAGATTTATATTCATAATGTCCATATAGTTTCCTAAGGCTACTCTAACAAAGTATTATGAACTTGGTGATTTAAACAACAGAAATTTACTGTCTCACAATTCTGGAGGCCAGAAGTCCAAATCAAGTCAGCAAGATTGGTCCCCTCTGAGGGAGAACCTATTCTATGCCTCTCTCCTAGTTTCTGGTGGCCTCATGCGTTCCTTGGTTTGTAGATGGTATTTTCCATGTGTATTCATGTGGTCTTCCCTTTGTCCATGTCAGTCTCTGTGTCCAAATTTCCCCTCTTTATGAAGGTACTAGGTGTATTGGATTAGGATCCATCCTAAAACCTCATCTTACCTTAATTATCAGCAAAGACCCTATTTCCAAATAAGATCACATTCATAAGTACTGGGGTTTAAGACTTCAACATCCTTTTTTAGGGACATAATTCAATCCATACCAATGCCATATTTGTTGATGATCCTAATATCCTCTAGAGTATACAAATGTATTGGGGAGCATGTAGAAACAGAGTTCTTCCCCCTTTTAAGTAACATCTTTAACATATAAATCGTTTAAGACAAGTCTATCTTTTTAAAAATCAAGACTTCTAGAATGAATATTTTCTGTTCTTTGCACTTTAATAGTGGCAACGTCACAATTTCTCTAGAAGCTTGCTTTCACATGGTAGTTCTGAATCACTAGCAAATAACATCAACACCACCTAAGAACTCAGTAGGAGTGCCGATTCTCAAAATTCATCCCATCCTACTGAAGCTCTGGTTGTGTTTTCATATTCCAGGTGATTCTGAAGCAGTGATCTAGCATCTCAAGGTTAATATCAAATATTTTAAAATATATATATTGAAAATCTTGGTCTTCTGATTCACTTTGATTTTAGATTTAATTCACTTTCTTTGGTAACATGTGGAGGGGAAAAAATAATGTAGTCAAAGTGTGAAACCAATTTTGAACTTTGAAATTCATAATTTGAAAAAATATAAATTTGGAGCTATATTATCTTCGCGTTTTATAAGAAGTAAAGTGATATTCAAATTTTTCATTGATTATTCCACAAAACCTTTCTGTGTCACATATGGATTTCTAACTTGTTTGTTTGTATTTCCCCATAACAGAATGAGAAACTAATTCTAGAGCATCAAGAAAAAGCCAACAGACTTCAAAGGCGTCTAAGTCAGGCGGAACAGAGAGCGGCTTCAGCTTCCCAGCAGGTAGGGAACTTCCTCATTATCCCTGAGAGTAAATAGTCTGAGTAGATCAAAAGATAAGAAAAGTTCCTCAAAAGTTCCCAGAGAACTAGTAGTTTTATTTTTACTTGATTAAACTATTTATAAGTAGTCTCTTTAATATTTGAGGTTGAAAAAGTAAACTTTAAAAACAGAAATAAACACGAGTCTCCTAAATTGACACCTAAATCTAGAACTGTGCTGTCCAATATGATAGCCACTAGCCATAAGCAGCAGTTTAAATTTAAATTAATTATTAAAATTAAGTAAATTAAAATTTGAAATCCTCATTACACTGGCTGGGTTTCTTTTTTTTTTTTTTAAGATTTATTTATTTGAGAGAGGAGAGTACACGTGCAAGTGAGGGAAGGAGCCGAGGGAGAAGGAGAGAATCTCAAGCAGACTCCATGCTGAGTGCAGAGCCCAATGCAGGGCTCGATCCTACAACCCAGAGATCATGACCTGAGCCAAAACCAAGAGTCAGATGCCTAACCGAATGGGAGCCACCCAGGTGCCCTGCACTGGCTGGCTTTCAAGTGCTCAGTAGCCATATGTAATTATGATCCTCATATTGGACAGCATAAATAGAACTCTATGATCACAAAAAGTTCTTTTGGACAGCACTGCTCTAAAATTTTATTCTCTCTAGGCATGATCACTGACAGATTTGGAAGTAGAAAACATTGCTTTGAATGTAATATTTCTAATTGCACTTTGTTTTTATTGTAGTTTTTTAAATGGAAAAAATGACTTATAGGTTAAGTTCATTTAATGCACATTTGTATATAACCATATAAATCTAAAATACTGTATAAAAGTTGTCCAATGGGAAATAGAGTAGAAAATGCAGAACATCAATAAAATACTAAGGGGTAATTACTCATACACACTTCATATAAAGAAAATGGGCCATTTACTTAAAATGGGAGCAATAGTTCCTCCTCCCTCCTATTAGGAACAATGTGAGATCGTCTGGCAATTATAAAGATAGGCTGGAAGCAGTTTAGATGGATAGATCTAGATAGGCAGGCAAAGAAACCATGTTACTACCTTATTAAATATGTTTGGTTATAAATGTACTGTTTCAATCAAAATTAATATTATGCATAGATATAAGAGTATTTCATACATACTACAGCAGCTCTAAATACTCACTGATTTCAGTTTATGTATGTGATATTTATAGATTTTTTTGAAATCTACTTCTGATATGAACAATGCATGGCACTTAAAGAAAATCTGGTAATTTGCCCTTCTGTTCCCCTCCCCTCTTAAAAGTAATTATAGCTTTATCAAATAAATTTAATTTCTTATTAAATTATGAATTAATAGATTAAGTAGTTTATCATTCAAGAAGGCAGTCATTCATTTAGATTATAAGTTAACAGGAGCCAAGGTGTACTGGGAAGTATCTTAAGAGTGTGTATTTTGGTGTCAGGCACATAGCCTGGTGCCATTAAGTAGCCATGTGATTTGGGGCAATTTCAACTTTTCTAAGCCTCAGTGTCTTCATATTTGATGTAGAATAATAACACCTCCCTTACAGAGTTACTGAAAAATCAAAGGAATTAACACATATAAGCATTTAGTATAATCATTAAGTGGTTAGTAAATACTTAGTTATATAAGAAGTTAAATCTCTACATCACAGTCCTAAGAGCTTCAAGTTTACCTTTTTTAAGGAATATGGTAAAGAAAATGCCTACGTAAAATCAACAACCTTGAGTTCTATAGTAAAAAGAGTAGTTATAGAACCTTAATTAGATAATCCAGTTGGCATCTCGTTTAGTCTTCCTCCTGACAGAATTAAACCCAAGCAGCCCAACACAGATGTTTTTCTCCTGTTACTTAAACTCTCTAATGACAAAGATTTCACCCTTCTCTTTGTGCGCTTTTTTTTTTTAATGCTGTGTCAGTAACCACTTTGGAGTTTTTTCCTTAAGCTTTTCTCCTTCCATCCTGTTTTCATTGAAGATGAAAAGTAGTCATTCAGCATTGTCCCTATCCACAAAAAGGAATTATTCCCTGGAGTGGAGTGAATATTTTTTCTCTTTTAAATGAGTCCAAGTTATAAACTTTTTGTATTAGACATATATTCAGTTTTTAAAAATCTTTGTCTTTGCTTTCTCTGAATTCTTCCTATTTTCCCATCTTCCTCTAAAAACTAGAAACTGTTATTAGAAAGACTATCCTAGTAAGGGCCTGATACTTAATGAAACAAAGGATTGGAGTTAGAAGATTATTATTTCCTCTAACATGCAGCCCAGCATCATACACAAGCCCTGCATTGTACCGAGTCTTCCATGCTCTGAATGTGCTATTCTGATCAACTTTCTCTGTACATTCTTCATCCATCTTTGGACTATGGTTGTATGTTCTAAGTGTATTAGTCTAAACTACTAAAAGCCATACTGCGTTCTTTTAACACTAAAATCAGTGTGGTGAAGCCTTTCTATGCAAGAACACAAAACCTAGGAACTATGGAAAGAAATTAATAAATGTGAACATGTAAAATTTCAGATATCTGCATTTTAAAGTTATAAAATCAATGACAAACTGAGAAAAAGTATCTGCAATACTGTGACAAAAGTAATATCCTTAACATATATGTAAAGAATGGCTAGGGCGCCTGGGTGGCTCAGTTGGTTAAGCAACTGCCTTCGGCTCGGGTCATGATCCCAGGGTCCTGGGATCGAGTCCCACATCGGGCTCCCTGCTCTGCGGGAAGCCTGCTTCTCCCTCTCCCACTTCCCCTGCTTGTGTTCCCTCTCTCGCTGTGTCTCTGTCTGTCAAATAAATAAATAAAATCTAAAAAAAAAAAAAGAATGGCTAAATCAACAAAAAAAGTGCAACAGTACAATAGACAAAGAATAAAACTTACAGAAAAGGAAAGACAGATGGCTTTTAAATATTTGAAAAGATGGGCTCATCCTCATCCATAAGACAAATACAAGCTTAAACCGTAATCGCATATCATTTTACACCATTTCACAATCATGTCAGATCATGAAGTTTGATGATACATTATGCTGGCACTTCCACACATCACTGATGTAAATGTGTGTTGGTGCAATCTCTTTGGAGCCCAATTTGGCAGTATCTCTCAAAAAATTTGGATGTACATCACCTTTGACCCAGTCGTTCTAAGAATTTATTCTGCAGGTGGTGTACTTGGACCTGGGCAAGTCTGTGCAGGGAAGCGTGTCAAAATACTAATTGCAGCATTGCCTATAATTTTAAAAGATTAAAAGCCACCTAAATGCCCATCCATAGAAAACCAGTTAAATTATGGAGTATCCATACAAGGAAAGTTTGCTGCTGTTAAGGGGAATAAAGTAGGTCTTACATGGAGACATTTGTAAAGTAGATCATTTAGAAGGAAAAAACCAAGATGAAAAGTGTGTAGAGTACTTTATCATTTTTTAAATAAAAAGAGGTGAGGAAATACATGCATCTATTCTCATTTAGAATTTATTTCTAGAAATATACTTAGAAAATGGAAATAATGATTGTATCTGGAAAGAGGGCTAGGAATGAAGGACAGTGGTGAGAAGGCTTCTTTATGATGTATACTCTATTGTACTGTTAGATTTGTATATATAATATCAACTCCAATTGATATTTGAAGACTGTTTACCTATTAGAGCTTTCTTACTATGATCTGTCATCATCTTATTACCAGTCTTGTGTTGTGCTGGCTCACACTTAATTTGTATTTTACTCACTTTTCTAGTTAACTTTTTATCTAGATGTTTTTCATCCATCTGTGAAATATGTTTTGGAATTCTAAGTACTGTATATCACTCTGAGCTATGGAATGTCATATTTGACATGCATATCTCTAGTGTAATACAGGTATTTTAAAGTCTCAAGAGTAAAACAGACATGAACACCAAAAATGACCTCTTACAGGACCCTCTCCAGTAAGATTATTTTCAATAATTGTAAGTTGTGATGCATTATACTTTGTATTAGTGTAAGATTTTCCATAGAAAAAGTAACTATTTACTGATTGTCTATTTTAATTGCAGCTCAGTGTGATTACAGTGCAGAGAAGAAAAGCAGCCTCCATGATGAATCTGGAAAATATTTAAAAATATTCATAGTTCACTCACAGAACTTTAGAATTGGGAAAGCTGTTGGACTAGAAGTGTATTGAAATGGTAAAAACCTGCAGAGAATGGTTAAGGCTTGTGTCATTTTGCATAGGCATTTTCCATTCTGTTTTGAGGGTTATTGGAAAACAGAACAGTGGCAGCTTCCTGTAAGTAAAGAAAATATAACCCTATGTTGAGCTTCAGTGGAGAAAAAAGCCAGCTGAGAAGAATTCATTGCCTTCATCAACGTGTCTGTTTTTCAATTCCCCCTTCCTTCCCTTGGAAGAGCATAATAATTTTCAAACTATACTAATAATGGGAAAGAGATTTTTAAGATAATGTTAGAATTTTAGTATTTCAGGTTCCATGATTTGAGAATTTTACATCTAATTGTTACTCCTAACTCATTTTCTTAAGTTCCCAAGTATCCATTTTATTATAAACTCATAAATGTAATAAATTATGTACTTTCTAAAATTATGCTGTCATGTATTTTAATGTATAATTGTAGTGATTCATTTTTAATTTACATGATTTCCAGTATTTATCATATATTGATATTTAAGAATATGGGAGGTTTTGTTTTTTGTTTTTGCTCTGTTACTCAAAGCAGTACTAATCAAGTGGAATCTTCAAGTCTGAGAATGCATGGGCATTGAACTATTGCAGTCTAGTTGATATTCACAGATCCATGTAGTTAGCTCCTCTCTGCTCCTAGTTTGAACTTGGGACACCTGCTTTCTGCTGATGAGTGCAGATAAATGCGCATCTGGTTAACAAGTTAGGAAACTATTGCAGTAGTCCAGATAAAAGATAATGAATTGAGTTTGAAGTGACATGAAAACATTCATGTGCAAATATTCAAGCAGCTGTCAGAAGCTTAGGACTGGTGCTAGCAAACCAGGATAGGAAGGGAGTCTTTGGCACGGGACTGAGAATTGAAGCCATGGAGTATAGAAGCTTGCCTGGAGGCTTCATGTGATGTGGCTGACTACCTCTTCCCCTCATTTCTTGTGCTGCAGCTCTGATGGTGGCCTTCTGCTTCCGTCAGTACATCATCCTTCCTCCCCACAGGATCTCCGTGCCTCTCTTGCCATCTGCACGTTCTTCAGATCACCACTGCTCAGACATCCCTACCTCAGAGAGCCTTCCAGCCTCCAGACTAGGTTAGGTCCCCTTGTATTTCTCATAACAGTGTGCTGGATTTTTGATTCATAGCACTTGGGAGAATTTGTAATTAACTCTTTTTGCATTTTGTCTTCAATGTCATCAGTCTGCAGACTCCTTGAGAACAAGACCCATGTCTGCTCTCCTTCCTTGTATTCTTAGCAACTCAACATAGTTTCTGGCACACAGAGGGTATTGAATAACTGTTTTATTCAGAAACTGAAAAAGAATTTTTAAGGACAGGACCTTAGAAAATGTCTTCATTTTGTTGTATGAGTTCAGGGAGGGGAATCCTTGAAGGAGACTGAACAGGAGCAGTGAGAAGGCTGTAGCCAAGAGAATCCAAGATGACAAAAACTAAAGGAGGCAGGGATTCTGATCTTATGTGTAGGAGGGGACAAATGGTTCCTAGTGTCAAATGCCGTGATGAGATGAAATAATACAAATATGATATTTAAATGATAATTAGGCACTTAGCTTACTTTCGTTTCCTAAGCATTTTTCATTTGATTGATTCTCTAATGTAAATTTCTTCCCATGTCATTCGCAGACTAATTTCCATGTAATAAGAGTTATGTTCATATTCATGTTTATAGAATATAAAATTTATTTTTAAAAACTTTTAATTAGAGAAGATGTTAGAATTATATCGTACCAAAAAAAAAATGAGACTGGAGGAGGAAGCAGTTCAGAAACTAACGTCATAGACAAATGGAAAGTATGATTATTGTCCTTTTTCAAGAAGAAAATCTTAACTTCCCAGACTCATTTCTTTAAGGTAAATCTTTCAGCATAAGCACTTTCTCTGAACTTTGGCCATAGGCACCTACTCTTTACATTTGAATATTGATAACCCTCTCTCCAGTTGGATCTCCTTGAATACTTAGACAGTCTCCAAGTAAAGGATAGGCTACTGACAGGCAGATGATAGGCCTTTCTTACCTCTGCTGAATTTGAACAGACTTAAGCTGTGTTTACCAACAGAACTGAACATACATGTTATTTTTCTTTCAGAGAAGTTTGTTAGCTAATGATTTCCAATGTAAAAATGTAGTGGAGTTTTTGACTTTTCTTATATTGGTCAGTCTTGCCTTCATTTACAAAGAGTATAGCATCATTTTTCTGTGAACTGTATTTTAGGAGACAGGGGAAATGAATAGGAAAAAGAAAAGAAATGATGTAAATCTGAAATTGAAGACAACACAGCCAGTTCATTTTATTTATTCATGTTTCTTTATTTGTGTCTCCCTGAAGAAGAAAAGAGATATGATTACCTCTTCTTCCCTTTGTATACAAATATGCAAATTGGGGCAGCCAACAATCTTCTAATTTCTCCTCTGGTGTGATCACTGTAACTACCCCAAATATGGGAGAACATTAGCAACAATTCAGTCATTCGTTTATTCAGCAAATATGAATATTTCATAGCTGCACAGTCTGCCAAGCCAACTCTCAGACAAATCAAGGAAGAATGAAAAAATACTTCAAACATTTTGGTATAAATTCTGTTCTTTAACCATAATGTATTTTATCAATTTTTCCAAAATAGCAAATCTGTAATGGGCTTTTTTACAAACATTTTAATCAAAAATAATTAGGTTTTTTTTTAGTTTATTTAAAAATGTATATATAAAAGGGATATGTGCACAGAGAGGAGACAGACACAGCAGTACCCCAGTGTTATGTATGAAATCTGTCCCTTACCAGCCCTTCAGACTTGTTCAAATGTGTGCCTCTGGGGCAGTGTTAACTGTCTTATCTTAGTATTTATATAGAAACTAAATATGGATCTACTTAAATAACAAAAATCATAGGATGGGTGGAAAAGCATCTTTAATTTTTTTCAACACTGGCGCTCACCCAGCTACCAAGGAAACAATCTACACTAAGGAAGTGGTCTTGTAGCCCAAGAGTTCAGCACAAAACATGCTCATGTGCCCCACTTTCCTGTAGACACTCCCATGTACTAGCTCTAACACCACTCTTGTTTCTGCCACTCAAAAAGTAGACTGGAATGTAAGCATATGAGAATAACATTATGGAACTTTGAATCTTCTCTAGTTTTTTTCTTTCTAAATACACATTCTTAAAGTTCACTATTTTTAGAAAACAAATTACTGCTGTTATTGGGCACCGCTGTTGAAATTCACTGGGGTGGAGGGGATGGGGGTACTCTCCTGGAGCTGGCCCAGTCCACTTTACAACAGTTTTGACCATTAGAAAGTTCTTCCTTACATCAAACTGAGATGTGTCTTTCTGCCTTAGTTCTACCTTGTGCAACAGAGTCTAAGCCATCTTACATGTGGCAGGTCTTTGGCCTTTTGAAAATAATCATCACGTTCTCCCTGCACTTAGTAGACATCTACATTTCCTCAGAGGACTTGGTTTTGAGTCCTTTTGCCAACCAGGCACTGGCCTCTGAAAGTCCTCCAATCTTCATATATCCTGCTTCCTTCATCCAATAAATACTTATGAGCACCTGCTTTACACCAGGTATGCTTACGATGCATCAGTCTTATGCCCAAAACCAAAAATTATATTCAGGGTGAAAAAAACTATTCCCTTGTTCTAGATCATGACAGAGAGGTGGGGAGAGAGTAAGTGGTAGCTACCTGAGTGGGGAAGACGATGTATTAGAATCCCCAGGGCAAGGGTATGGTTCAAACTACATACTCTTCCCCTTTTCCCAACCCCAAGAACAGTCTGACATAGTCTCTTAGGGAAGCATGCTTTGGGAGTTTACTATAGTTAGTGATTCATGGAAATGTACACATAATTTCTCATTAGTATTTGGAATGAGAAAAAAGAAAATTACAATTCTAGAGTGTGCACTTCCATTAATGCAGCTTAAAATCATGTTCACTTTTTTGGAATTTGAATTTCACTGTTGGAGATATTGAGCATATTGTTGACTCAAATCTTAAAGTCTTTTCCAGAGGTTTTGTTGCTAAGCCATGTCTTTGCCCCAGAAGCCAGACTGGTCATCCATCCCTTTTAAATTTTATTATGTCATTACAGGGTGCTGCTGAGGTCCTTTTAGCTCCAATTCTGTCATCCAGTTTTTTTACTTACAAGCATAGGGACCGTGTCTGCTTTATTTTGTTTTAGTGCTATGTTTCTTGTACCATTGACAACTTTTTATTTATAGCGATGCCATCTATCAATCTGGTAAACATACCACCCATATTTTCATGATAAGCATGAGAAAGATGAAACCTTGACAGATGTGAGTACAGTTGGTCTCTTAGAACACACCAACCACCAGCTCCCATAATGGATAATTAATCAGGACCCATGGGTCTTGGTCATTTCAGCCCGTTTTTAATCTGGCCCATTTGCTGCTTCACCATCACAAAAGCATCAAGGAAGACCCAGCATTCTGTCCAGCACAAGTTCCTTTATGCCACAACTGTCATACTTTTCAGATCTAATCTAGTGATCCTGTCCAAGAAGAAAACGTAGTCAGATTTCTTTTTTTAGGATTTATTTATTTATTTGAGAGAGAGGCAGAGAAGCAGACTCCATGCTGAGCGCAGAGCCCCACTCGGGGCTGAGACTATGACCTGAGCCAAAATCAAGAGTCAGCCACTCAACCGACTGAGCCACCTGGGTGCCCCCAGATAGATTTCTTTTTAGTAGATCCATGTAGCAGCCTAGTAATCACTGAGGTTTTTTTATGTTTATTTAAAACCCTTGAAGCTTTTAATATAGCATCATGGAAATTTTCATTCAATATTTTCATCCTATTTTCAAAGAATTAAAAAAAATCAGAGCAAAATGTGATGCATAGAAAATCTGTTAGCAACTAAGATTTGTGAAAATTAAAAATATGAGACTAGCATCTCCTTTCATATAAACTATAGGAGATAAAAGAGAATGGGAAAAGTTATAATCATGTTTCTACAAGTAACCAAAAGAATGCATTGGGGAATCTTTTCCTGGATCTACAGTGATCATGCTGATCTGTATGACTACTGTCTCTTTATTGAGCACCTGTCATATGTAAGATAGGTGCTGGCATTTTGCATTTATTACCTCTTACAATTCAGCAGACCTGCTGGTTAGGTTTTATCCTTCCCTTTCCAAAGATATAAGGTATTATAAAAGTTAAGCAACTTGCCTCAACTAGTCCTAAGTACTCAAAGTAAAAAAATGCCTTTCAAACATCATGTTGAATACCATGCTTGTTTTAACACAGGAAATCATACAATAGGATATCAACCACTTTACAATTGTTAAACACAATTTAACATAGTTACGATTTTTTGGTAAATATACTTTTTTTGGGTGAAATTGTTACCACCCCCTAAAGAAATCTGAAAACCTTCAAAAGAGGTTATTCTAACTTCCTTTGCTTAGATCTCCGTTTTCCACTAAAGTTACTTGACCTTTTAGGTTATGGCCAGTTTCTTTTTTTTTTTTTTT
>NW_027919087.1:0-1388 GCF_054177405.1 Leptonychotes weddellii
TTGCAAATTCCTTTAGTTTTTGTTTGTCCTGGAAGCTTTTATCTTTCCTTCTATTTTCAATGACAGCCTAGCTGGATATAGCGTTCTTGGCTGCATATTTTTCTCGTTTAGTGCTCTGAATATATCATGCCAGTCCTTTCTGACCTGCCAGGTCTCTGTGGGTAGGTCTGTTGCCAATCTAATGTTTCTACCACTGTAGGTTACATATCCCTTGTCCCGAGCTGCTTTCAGGAGTTTCTCTTTGTCTCTGAGACTTGTAAGTTTTACTATTAGATGTTGGGGTGTTGACCTATTTTTATTGATTTTTGAGGGTAGTTCTCTGTGCCTCCTGGATTTTGATGCCTGTTTCCTTCCCCATATTAGGGAAGTTCTCTGCTATAATTTGCTCCAATATACCGTCTCTCCCTCTCTCTCTTTCTTCTTCTTCTGGGATCTCAGTTATTCTAATGTTGTTTCATCTTATGGTATCACTTATCTCTCGATTTCTGCCCTCATGATCCAGTAGTTGTTTATCTCTTTTTCTCAGCTTCTTTATTTTCCATCATTTGGTCTTCTACATCACTGATTCTCTCTTCTGCCTCATTTATCCTAGCAGTTAGCACCCCCATTTTTTATTACACCTCATTAATAGCCTTTTTGATTTTGACTTGGTTAGATTTTAGTTCTTTTATTTCTCCAGAAAGGTTTCTCTAATAATTTCCATGCTTTTTTCAAGCCCAGCTAGTATCTTTAAAATCATGATTCTGAATTCTAGTTCTGACATCATACTAATGTCCATATTGAGTAGGTCCTGACAGTCGGTACTATCTCTTGTTCTTTTTGTTGAGGTTATTTTTTCTGTCTTGTCATTTTGTCCAGAGGAGAACAGATGAATGAGAGAACAAAATGCTAACAGGGTAACAACGTCTCCAGAAAATATACTCTAAACAAATCAGAAAAGACTTGAAGCCGGAGGAAAAGAAAGGGAAAGAAAGGAAAAAGAAAAAGATAAAAATAAAAACAGAACAAAACACAAAAAACCAGACTATGATCAAATATGTTCAGGCTGGTGCATAGATCAGTGCCACACACTAGATTTTGGGTGTATTTTGGTCTGTTAGAAGAAAGTGCCTCCCAAAATTTTAAAGAAAGAAAAACTTATATATGTACAAAAATAAGGGTTGATACAATGAAGAGATGGAATATGACTGTAAAGATGAAAATTATAAAAAAATTTTATAAAAGGAATTGATAAGTTGTTTGAAAAAAGAAAGAAGAGGATTTAAAAAAAAAAGAGAAAAAAAGGGAGAGAATGTGATCAGGCAGGAGACTAGAACAAAGCCATACACTAGAGATTTAGGGTATATTTTGATCTGTTAGAAGAAAGTGTATCTCAAAATTTTAAAGAG
>NW_027919088.1:0-229 GCF_054177405.1 Leptonychotes weddellii
GTAGGACGCAAAAGAGCATTTCCATCCCCCTTTTTTTTTCTTTGAATGTCTGTCAGCTCCTATTTTATCAGTCCCAATCCATCACCACCACACTCCTCAATCTCAGCCCTGGCTCTGGATCTCTGGTCTATGAACTGTTGGGGAAATATAATTAAAGCCAAAGTCTTTTTCCACCCAGGAAAACCTCTCCACTAAGTTAAAAGAGAAAGAAAGCGGTTTTGTTGTTGGA
>NW_027919089.1:0-229 GCF_054177405.1 Leptonychotes weddellii
ACTCCCCCTGCTTGTGTTCCCTCTCTCTCTGTGTCCCTCTCTGTCATATAAATAAAATCTTTTTTTTTTTAAAAGGAAGTCAAAGAGGAGTAAAATTGAGCAGAAGAGGGAAAAAATTGAAAATATCAGTACGTAGCAGGAGTACAAGTAGATACTGTATTCTGAAACCCTGATTCTAATTGTGCAGGTATGTAATTAGGTTGTCATGGGAAGTTTATATTGTAGAACA
>NW_027919090.1:0-229 GCF_054177405.1 Leptonychotes weddellii
GTATATTATTTAGTTACTATATAAGTCTAATGGTCTCCTTAGTGTGAAAGAAAAATCCTGTGTAAAATCAGTAGTTTAATGAAAGAGAGAAATCTTATGTAAAATCTGTGGTTTCTTTTTGACTCTGTGGTTCTTGGCCTGGAGACCTATGTGATGGTGTTTGCAGTATTGTCCCTGCTTTATCTGATTTTGGAATCATGTTCGGATTTAGATTTTCTGTGTGACAAAC
>NW_027919091.1:0-229 GCF_054177405.1 Leptonychotes weddellii
CATTTAGAAGAAAGCAACACTAATGATCCACACAACCTCTTGAATTTGTGTTATATCGCAGAAAGCCTTATCAGTTCAGTAATTCCAGTTATCTACCAAGATAATGTAATTATGCTTAATTTTGTAAGGTTTACAACAGTGATGTCCTATTTTGGTGTCAGTTTTTCAATAAAGTTTTGATTATGGGCAAAAAAAAAAATGGTGGGACTATAACCTCTTTGGTATTTGT
>NW_027919092.1:0-229 GCF_054177405.1 Leptonychotes weddellii
GAAGAAGGGTGGGGGGAAGGAACTAAAATAAATACCGAGAGGAAAACAGTATTAATTTCTATCTACAATGACTGCCTGAGCCTGAGGCCTGCTGTGTCTTTGTATCCAGAGAGGAGTGAACGACATGCGGTCGATGCTTCCTCCTCAGTCAGGATCACACTAGAACGAAGTGTGGTCTGATGATGTATCTGAGGACCAGCAAACCTGTGTGGTTCCCCGGTGTCCATGC
>NW_027919093.1:0-229 GCF_054177405.1 Leptonychotes weddellii
GGTAATATTTGATAATATAGAATGATAGTTCTGGATTCGATGAGAAAAGCAGGTTATGTTTAATCATGGTTGTTACATTTTTTTGTAAAAAAATTCACATGTAAATATATATAACTGGAAATGTAGCACAAAAATGTTGAAAGTGATTCTCTTTCAATAATGGGATCTTTTTTTGTTTTTATAAATCTTTTTTCTAAAATAAACATGTATTTTAAAGAGGGGGAAATGA
>NW_027919094.1:0-229 GCF_054177405.1 Leptonychotes weddellii
TAGAACCCTCAGTTTGTTTTTCAGAGTCCATCTTCTCTCATGGTTCGTCCACCCCTCCGATTTCCCCCGCTTCATTCCTCCCCTCCCGCTACCTTCTTCTTCTTCTTTTTTTTTCTTAACATATCTTGCATTATTTGTCTCAGAGGTACAGATCTGAGATTCAACAGTCCTGCACAATTCACAGCGCTTAACAGAGCACATACCCTCCCCAGTGTCTATCACCCAGTCA
>NW_027919095.1:0-229 GCF_054177405.1 Leptonychotes weddellii
TATTTGAGAGAGAGAGAGAGAGCACGAGACGGGGGAGGGTCAGAGGGAGAAGCAGACTCCCTGCCGAGCAGGGAGCCCGATGCGGGACTCGATCCCGGGACTCCAGGATCATGACCTGAGCCGAAGGCAGTCGCTTAACCAACTGAGCCACCCAGGTGCCCCAAAAAAGTAGAAATTTCTTGAAGACTACTTAAAAAAATTTTTTTTTTAACTAGTGAAAACCTTTAGC
>NW_027919096.1:0-229 GCF_054177405.1 Leptonychotes weddellii
GTCATGATCTTGGAGTCCCGGGATCGAGTTCCGCATCGGACTCCCTGCTCAGCAGGGAGTCTGCTTCTCCCTCTGATCCTCCCCCTCTCATGCTCTCTGTCTCCCATTCTCTCTCTCAGATAAATAAATAAAAAATCTTTAAAAAAAAAAAAAAATCTTGGGGCAGTGGCTTCCCCGTCCCTCATTCGGAGCCAGCTGGAGAGTCTAACCACAGGAGGGAAACTTCTTG
>NW_027919097.1:0-229 GCF_054177405.1 Leptonychotes weddellii
GAAGGTTTTGATATCTGCTAAAATCTCCACAGTTAAGGAAAAATAAAAGCAGAAACACCTTTCTTACTATATTTAGCAAAATAAAATTTCAAAAGTATTTAAATTCCAGTTAACATACAGTGTAATATTAGTTTCAGGTGTACAACACAGTGATTCAATACTTCCATAAAACACCCAGTGCTCATCACAAGTGCCCCCCTCTATTTATCCCATCCCCCACCCACCTCCC
>NW_027919098.1:0-1388 GCF_054177405.1 Leptonychotes weddellii
GTCTGGGGTCCTGACTGACCCCGTCGCATCTCACCTGCGACCAGGATGTCCAGGGGGTCACTGGGGGCCGACCACTCGGAGGAGAGCTTGCGTCCACCATAGCATGCGTACCGGCCCCCGTGGGAGGGTCTCACAGGGCCCAGGTAGAAGTCTGCCCCAGAGAGCCCAGCCTGGGGCTGTCGGCCAAGAAGCTGGGGAGAGTCCCGTGCGCCCTCCTTGGACAGAGCGAATCTGTCGTAGCCGACATCAGAGCGACACTGGAGGGTCAGGTTCTGTCCAGAGGTCACGACAGGGCCCTGCTGGGTCAGGAGGGAGGGCTTCCCCAATGTACCTGGGAGAGACCAGCCATGGATTGCAGGGGCTGATGCTCCCCAAACCTCCCTTCTCCCATCCTGACCCCCGTCTCACTGTCCATCACCCTCTGTGACTCTGACCTGTGAGCCCCTGTTGTCCCCTCACCCCACCCTCTCTTCTGGGGCTCCCCTGGGAGCGGAGCCCCCATAACCTGTCTGGTGCCTCAAAACAGGGATGGGGCAACAATCAGACTCTCTCACCTGAGACCAGCAGCTCCAGGGGGTCACTGGGGTCCGACCACACCTGAGGGTTGTTGTTGTAATAACCATAGCATCTGAACGTCCACCTGGGGCTGGGGGTCACGGGGCCCACAGGGAACAGGGCCTGGAACCCCCCACTGGGGGCTCGCTGGGAGTCCAGGGTCCAGGAGGTCTGGTGTTCTCCTTCCCTCATCAGGACGAACCTGTCGAGTCCCAACCATGAGCCACACTGGAAGGTCACGTTCCCTCCTGAGGTCACGACAGGGCTGGGCAGGGCTGAGAGGCTGGGTTTGCCATGCCATCCTAGGAGAGGCGGAGGGGACGGTGTTAAATGGGGCTCAGATCCCCCACATTATCCCCAGGGCTGGGCTGTGAGAGGGAGACACCCTGAGAGCAGACCCCCTTCCTGAGGGCAGAGCCTGGGGCTGGGACCCTGAGTGGGCTCGCACCTGTCATCACCAGCTCCAGGGGGTCACTGTACTCGGACCAGCCAGTGGGACTGCGATAGTTACAGAGATATCGTCCTGCATATACATCTGTCATGTATTTGATGGAGAACTTAGCCTTGTCCTTGGGCTCCAGTGGCGGCTGTTTGTCCCAGGTCACCGAGTTTCCCTCTTTTTGCAGGCCGTACCCCTGGGCCTCTAGGCTCCCCTGACACCAGATGGTCACAGGGGTCCCCCGGGGGATCACAGAGCCTGGCTCAGCCCAGATGGTGGGTTTGGGGAGGGTCCCTGGAAGGAAACGGAGGCTGGGACACAAGACCTTCCCCACCCCCAGGTCCCAGCTCTGCCCCAAACCCCCAGACGTCCCCCTCTGTCAGCCCGGAACTGC
>NW_027919099.1:0-229 GCF_054177405.1 Leptonychotes weddellii
AGAATATCTAATGGAAAGTAGACAGCAAGTCTCTTCAACAAATGGTGTTCGGAAAACTGGACAGCGACATGCAGAAGAATGAAATCTGGGGGGGGCGGAGCAAGATGGCGGAGGAGTAGGAGACCTGGATTTCCTCTCCTCTCAGGAATTCAGCTGGATAGGGATCAAACCATTCTGAACACCTACAAACTCAACAGGAGATCGAAGAAAAGAAGAGCAACAACTCTCT
>NW_027919100.1:0-229 GCF_054177405.1 Leptonychotes weddellii
AGGGATAGAGAGTACAATAGGAAAATAGAATGAACTAAAAGAAGAGTAATTTTTAAAATAGTGAGATAATTATTGTCTGGAGGTAGAACTGATGAGTAAAATGATACCAAGTTTACCTCCTTAAAAAACAGAGGTTCAGTAAGAATAAGCATTTTACATCTAAGAGAACTGTAGAGGATATTACCACCTCATAGGTGAGTCCCATTTTTATTGTCATAAAAATATGGGG
>NW_027919101.1:0-229 GCF_054177405.1 Leptonychotes weddellii
TGTATATAAAAAAAAGAATGGCATCTTGCTATTTGCAACAACATGTATGGAGCTAGAGTATATTATGCTAAACAAAATAAGTCAGTCAGAGAAAGACAGATGCCATATGATTTCACTCATATTTGCAATTTAAGAAACAAAACAGAAACATATGGGAAGGGAACAAAAAGAGTGAGGAAAGCAAACCATAAGAGACTCTTAACTACAGAGAACAAACTGAGGATTGATG
>NW_027919102.1:0-229 GCF_054177405.1 Leptonychotes weddellii
CCAAATGGGGGCCGGGCCTAAGTGTCTCTCTACTCTATTGAACAAAGAGAAGCAACTGTGGAAAAGTAACAAAGTATATGGGGAGCCTAAAGGAAGATAAGAGGTATTTTAACACAGTCTCTTTGAATAGATTTCTCTGGGTCTGGACTCCCCATCTGGTGATGAGAATGTTTCTTTCCTCCTGGCATAGGGAGAACATTGGTTCTCATGCGAGCGCATCTCCTGCTTT
>NW_027919103.1:0-229 GCF_054177405.1 Leptonychotes weddellii
TGCTAGAACTCATACAGCAATTCAGCAACATGGCAGGATATAAAATCAATGCACAGAACAGTGGCATTTCTATACTCTAACAATGAGACTGAAGAAAGGGAAATTAAAGAATAGATCCCATTTACAATTTTACCAAAAACCATAAGATACTTAGGAATAAACCTAACCAAAGAGGTAAGGGATCTGTACTCTAAAAACTACAGAACACTTATGAAAGAAATTGAGCAAG
>NW_027919104.1:0-229 GCF_054177405.1 Leptonychotes weddellii
CTCATTGTAGTTTTAATTTTTAGTTCCCCAGTGATAAAGGAATACTTTTATGGCCATTTGAGCATCACCTTTTGCAAAGTTAGGCCAGGAACTTAGTTAACCTCTCCTCCTTTAATTTGTTCTCCCAGCAAACATCTGAGTTTCTCACTTTAGAGTGGAGACTGGGGCCCAGAGAGGTGGAATAATTTTTCCCTGGTAAAAGGCAGAACTGGGATTTGAATCCAGGTCT
>NW_027919105.1:0-229 GCF_054177405.1 Leptonychotes weddellii
AATAAAGTGCAAAAATAAATCCACACAAACATGGTTAATTGTTTTTGACAAAGGAGAATGGCAATTCTTTGGAGAAAAGATAGTTTTTTCAATAAACGATGTTGGAACAATTGGACATCCATATGCAAAAGAATGAACCTGACCTCTACCTCACTTCTTGTATAAAAATAAACTTGGGGATGTGAGGGCGATCTGGCTGCGACATCTGTCACCCCATTGATCGCCAGGG
>NW_027919106.1:0-229 GCF_054177405.1 Leptonychotes weddellii
AATTTTCAAAGGCAATTAAGGCCTAGATGGGTTTACTCATGAATTATACCAAACATTCAAAGGAAGAAATTATGCCAGTTCTCTGAAATTTTATCAGTTCTCTACAATTTCTTCCAGAAAATAGAAACACAGGGGATACTTCCTGACTCATTCTATGGGATTAACATTACTAATATACCAAAACCAGACAAGGACATTATAAGACTACAGACCAATATCTCATGAACAT
>NW_027919107.1:0-229 GCF_054177405.1 Leptonychotes weddellii
AAATTTACTTAATAAAATCTACTATTATTTAAGTATGCTGTTGCTGAAATATGATTTATTAAATTATCGTCTTACTGAAATATGGTCTTACTAAATTATCTTATAAATGCTAAGCTAGCTGAAATTAAATGCCCTTAATAGGTTACTCTGACTCAATCATGACTCAATTATCTACTCAACCAAATAAAGAAGCTAATATATTCAACCTGCCCAATAACTTAACCATCGC
>NW_027919108.1:0-229 GCF_054177405.1 Leptonychotes weddellii
ACTGGACTAAATTATTTTAAGTGAGAAAGGAGCAATGGCCAAAAACCTAGATTTTATTATTTTTTTAAGATTTTTTTTTTATTCATTCATTTGAGAGAGAGAGAGAGAGAGAGCACAAGCAGAGGGAGAGGCAGAGGCAGAGGGAGAAGCAGGCTCCCTGCTGAGCAAGAAGCCCAATTCAGGTTTCGATCCCAGGACCCTGAGATCATGACCTGAGCCGAAGGGAGAC
>NW_027919109.1:0-1388 GCF_054177405.1 Leptonychotes weddellii
TGTGCCTGGAGGGGGCAGGAGGAGGCTCGGGCTCTCAGTGGGAAGGCCCAGGGGCCAGCCCCAGAACCTGCGGACTAGAGGAATCCCGGGTTGGTGCCCTGCTGGGCTCAAGTACCTCTAGGAGCAGCCCGGGCACAGCCTGGCCTGGGTGCGGAGGCCGTGGGTCCCCGCAGTCCCCGAGAGCAAGCGGCGCGGTGCCGTTCCCTGGCCGCACGGTCACCGTTTGTGGAGGTTGTGAGTCTGCCTCGCCGTACAAAGCCCAACTCCCCTCCTCCTCCCTTCCGCCCAGGTACCAAGAAAATGCCGACGCCCCCGTGGCGCTCGTGGTTCACATGGCCCCAGAGTGTGTGCTTGCGGACCCCAGATACCAGCAGTGGATGGAGAGGTAGGACGCATTTCCATCCGTCCTCCCCCTTGCGCCGGGAGGTGCTCCCTCCCCTTCTTGCCGGGGCTCCCTGCCCTCCCGGAGTTCGGGGTGAGTTTGGGGAGCAGACAGCAGTACCGCTGGTGCAGAAAGCTTGTGTCGGGCCCAGCTGGATCCACCTGCCACCCTCCCCACTCTGTCCGAAGGAGGACCTGCCACCCGCTCTCCGTGAGCCTCAGTTTAGGGACTGACAGGCGGGGTGTGGACGGGTCTGCAGCTCATTCCATTCCCTTCCCTCTTGCCATCCACCCTGCGAGGTCTACCAGCATCTAGTAACTAGAGAAGGGGTCACCTTGCCTTCTCCTCGGGGCCCCACTGGCCAAGCTCAGCAGCCGGGTGGAGGGAGTGTTGGAGCTGAACTCGGAGCCCCCGGTGCCTGGGTGCTGTTCCAGCCTCCCCGCCTGCGCGTCCCAGGCGCCCCCTCTGCTCCTTCCTCACGATCCCCGAAGGCTCCTGCTCATGGCCCGCCCTCCCTGGAGGGCCCACGTCCTACCCTGTACGGTGCCGCCCCTTCTTCCGCCTCGTACTCCACTTTGTTCCCAGTCCCTGGCTGCAGGCTCCGGATATCTCAGCCTTCTGGGTTCTTCGGTGCTCCTTCCAGCACAGCCCGAGGCGCTTCGGTCTGGAGAGGGCACTGGGCTTGGAGGCAGAGGAGTGGGACCGTGTCAGCCGGTCTTTCTGGACCCGCCACTTAGTCTCTCTGAACCCTTCCCGCTACCTTCTTTGCCCCTTGTGTCGCCGCTACCCCTTCCGTGGGGGTCCTCCTAAAGGGCGCTGTGAACGCCCCGTCGCTTTGCCGTAGGTTTGGGCCTGCCACCCAGCACCTGGTCCTGAACGAGAGCTGCTCGTCGGTCCACAATCTCCGCAGCCACAAGATCCAGACGCAGCTCAGCCTCATCCACCCCACCATCTTCCCCCCGCTCGCCACCCCCCACGGCCAGGTAGTGTCCCCCGCAGCCCCCTG
>NW_027919110.1:0-229 GCF_054177405.1 Leptonychotes weddellii
CCGAATAAAGGTTCATTTCTGGGCTCTCTGTTCTCTTCCATTGGTCTATATGTCTGTTCCTGTGCTAGTACTACATGTTTTGATTACAGTTTTTTTTTTTTTTTTTAAAGGAGACAAATTTATTGAACATCCTGCAAAGGAGCAGCAGGTAGGACAGCAAAGGAGAGACTGCCTACACTAGTGTTTTTGCCTTTTTTTTTAGAGAGGTGGGGGGAGGGGCAGAGGGAGA
>NW_027919111.1:0-229 GCF_054177405.1 Leptonychotes weddellii
AGGAGTGGGGGCTCCACGCACAACCTGCCGCCCTCCCCCTCCCCCTTCTCTCCCAGGCCAGCCCCTCCCTCAGGTCCTCAGCCCTGTGTCTCTCCCTTCAGCCCTGCCCCGGGCCCACCTGTGTCACCCCGGCTGTGTGTGCGGTTACTATAGCAGCGACCCGAGCTCCTGGGCACAAAGTGGCACACGGGCCGGAGCGAGAATGCGGCCGCGCGGTTCTGGGCCGGCC
>NW_027919112.1:0-229 GCF_054177405.1 Leptonychotes weddellii
TAAGTTAAATGGAGATAAGTAATATGCCTAATAGAGAATTCAAAGTAATGATCATAAAAATACTCATCGGACTTGAGAAAAGAGTGGAGGACATCGGTGAGACCCCTAAAAAAGAGATAAAAAAGAAACAGTCAGGGATAAAGAACATAATAAATGAAATAAAAAATACACTGAATGGGGATGCCTGGGTGGCTCAGTCATCTAAGCATCTGCCTTCAGCTCAAGTCAT
>NW_027919113.1:0-229 GCF_054177405.1 Leptonychotes weddellii
CGTATAACACCCAGTGCTCCATTCAGTACATGCCCTCTTTAACACCCCATCACCAGGCTAACCCATCCTCCCACCCCGCTCCACTCTAGAACCCTCAGTTTGTTTCTCAGAGTCCATAGTCTCTCATGGTTCGTCTCCCCCCTCCAATTTTTCCCCCTTCATTTTTCCCTTCCTGCTATCTTCTTCTTTTTTTTTTTTTTAAATATATAATGTATTATTTGTTTCAGAG
>NW_027919114.1:0-229 GCF_054177405.1 Leptonychotes weddellii
AAAAATTCTTCTTTAATTTCCTGGTTGACCGATCATCAGTAGACTTTTCTATTAGTGATTGCTATAATGATTTCTATTAGTAATCTTGTATTTGTGATTAAAGCAACAGTAGTTATTCAATATTCATGTAGAATTTGTACATCTGAGAAAAGTGGAAAAGAAAATGTCTTTCTCTGAATTTCTTCTAGAATTTAATATTAAAAAATGCCAACTTCAAAATATATATGAT
>NW_027919115.1:0-229 GCF_054177405.1 Leptonychotes weddellii
ATCGTGTGACTCAGGGCGAGGGCAGCCTAAGGGCTCCTCAGATGTGAGAGTTTCTGTTCTACTTTCCATGTTTCCTTCCCCAGGACACCAGTAGGCAAAGTGGGACAAATGATGGAGAAAACCAGACAGGGAGAGCACATGGGATCCCGGCCACAGGGAGCCAGCAGGAGAGAGGCCAAGGGCCCCCAGGAGGAGCTGCAGGGGGTCCGGGTGTCAGCCCTGTCCCAGG
>NW_027919116.1:0-229 GCF_054177405.1 Leptonychotes weddellii
CCCCCCCCCCCCCCCCCCCCCCGATCGGTGAGCCTGGTGGTGGGTATTGAGGAGGGCACGTTCTGCATGGAGCACTGGGTGTTATGCACAATGAATCATGGAACACTACATGTAAAACTAATGATGTAATGTATGGGGATTAACATAACAATAAACAAATTTAAAAATAAAAACCAACAATATCCTGAGTCAGTTCTCAAAAGACCATAATCTTCTCCCTAGATAATTT
>NW_027919117.1:0-229 GCF_054177405.1 Leptonychotes weddellii
CGAGTCCCGCATCGGGCTCCCTGCTCAGCGGGGAGTCTGCTTCTCCCTCTGACCCTCCCCCCTCTCATGTGCTCTCTCTCTCTCTCTCTCATTCTCGCTCTCTCAAATGAATAAATAAATAAATAAATCTTAAAAAAAAAAAATAGTTCCCTCTTCGTAGGGTTGTCATGAGGATTAAATGAGTTAGTGTCTTGTCAGGTTCCCAGAACAGGAAGCAGGCTCTCCATGA
>NW_027919118.1:0-229 GCF_054177405.1 Leptonychotes weddellii
TCTCATGGTTCGTCTACCCCTCCGATTTCCCCCCTTCATTTTTCCCCTCCTGCTATCTTCTTCTCCTTCTTTTTTTTTTCTTAACAAATATTGCGTTATTTGTTTCAGAGGTACAGATCTGAGACTCAACCGTCTTGCACAATTCACAGTGCTTACCAGAGCACATACCCTCCCCAGTGTCTATCACCCAGTCACCCCCTACCCACCCCCCCCCCCCCCCCCCCCCCCC
>NW_027919119.1:0-229 GCF_054177405.1 Leptonychotes weddellii
ACCATACATTAGTTTTTTTATTATGTTAATCACCATACATTAATCATTAGGTTTTCTTTTTTTTTATTTTATTATGTTATGTCAATCAACATACATTATATCATTAGATTTTGATGTAGTGTTCCATGATTCATTGTTTGTGTATAACACCCAGTGCTCCATGCAGTACGTGCCCTCTTTAATACCCATCACCAGGCTACCCCCTCGGGGGGGGGGGGGGGGGGGGGGG
>NW_027919120.1:0-1388 GCF_054177405.1 Leptonychotes weddellii
TAATTGCTGCAGGCATGGTGTTGACCACTAGTAAGGGCCAACTACATACTAGATAATTGTGCTAAGCACCTTCTATTCAATATCTTAAGGAATCTTCACAGGACTCCTATCAAAGAGTTTCAATTATTTTCCCTAAACCTGAAGAAGCATAGCCTTTTGGTTATTAAGTTGGGGATCTGGAACTTGTATCCTTACCTGTCTAGCCACAAAGTCTGTGGTCTTGACCTCACCCCTGTGCAGCCACACAGAATAGATAGAGCCCATTGGTTACAAGGTAATAACAGTTTCTGCCTAAAGGCATACAGTTGGGCACTCTTCTCTGATCAGCCTACTGTTACTGCTTCTCAAGGCGAGATTTCATTTTCTCCCCACACTTGACCTGCAAAATCTTTCTTTAAACAATGTTCTCACTTAATCTCTTGTTGAGGCTACTTTCCTAGGCTCTGGTGCCAGAGGCCCAGGGTTTTGTAAGTAGTTCACACTTATGATGAGCCAGACTCTGAGTTTTGCAAGCATTAAGTTCATTCCATCCTTACACAACCCTGATTAGGTCGGTGTGATTACCACCTCCGGTGAACAAATTGAGGCTCATATGAGGCTTCTGTCCAAAGTATGCACAACTGGCAAAGAGCATATCCAGGATTTGATCCCAAGTTTTGTCTTTCCTTAGAGTTCATGCCATTAACCCCTGTGTTTGGAAACAGAGCAAGGTACTAGCTGAGGAGTAAATAAATGACAACAGGGACCTCCCCACACCCCCACCAAGGACTTTTCAGTTTGTCCCCAGCACTGTCACATGGAGAAATATCCATTCCATTTCTACTGTATAAGAAACTCTCAAAATTACTAACACAAGCCATTAGAATCATTCAGTGCTCTGTCTTTTTTCCCCAGACCAGGCTCATGGAGCCATCTTTGTTTCTGGTTGGAGAGCCATTTAAATGTTCCCATAAGAGAAGAACATGTGGTCCAGAAAGAATGGGACATAAATGTTCGAGAAATGTCTTAAACTAAAGACTGACATAGAAACATCAGAAGAAAGGATCAGTTTCTTCCATGGGCTTTGATGTTCCACTGGACACTTTCTTGAAAATAGTGCCTCAGGGCACGTGGGTAGCTCGGTTGGTTGGCTAATTTTTGTGAAGGTAATGATCCAAACATGTGCATGTCCTGTCCATATTTTCTACACAGTGTATGTTGAATAGAGGTTACAAAAATTTCCAAATCTTACGTTTTATTTTCTTACTCTTCCTGTGATTTTTCTGTCAGAGAGTTGTAATGACATTGGATGATAAAGCTCCAGAGGTAAAAGATAAAGCAAATAGGCTTTTAATTTGCATTTTTGGAAGATCACACACAACACACCAGAGTCTGTGCATCCCAAAGTC
>NW_027919121.1:0-229 GCF_054177405.1 Leptonychotes weddellii
CCTGTGTACATATAACTATGTTTATGAAGACATGAGAAAAACAAAGAAGGCTGTGCATCAAATTCTTGGAGCTGGGATTTTTTAAAAATTTTTTCTTGTTATGTTAATCACCATACATTACATCATTAGTTTTTAATGTAGTGTTCCATGATTCCTTGTTTGTGCATAACACCCAGTGCTCCATGCAGAATGTGCCCTCTTTAATACCCATCACCAGGCTAACCCATCC
>NW_027919122.1:0-229 GCF_054177405.1 Leptonychotes weddellii
ATGTCTTTCTCTGTTTGACTTATTTCACTCAACATAATACCCTCCAGTTCCATCCACGTCGTTGCAAATGGCAAGATCTCATTCCTTTTGATGGCTGCATAATATTCCATTGTATATATATACCACCTCTTCTTTATCCATTCATCTGTCGATGGACATCTTGGCTCTTTCCACAGTTTGGCTATTGTGGACATTGCTGCTATAAACATCGGGGTGCACGTACCCCTTC
>NW_027919123.1:0-229 GCF_054177405.1 Leptonychotes weddellii
ATGTATCAACTACCAAAACTGAACCAGGAAGAAATAGAAAACCTGAACAGACCTATAACCACTAAGGAAATTGAAGCAGTCATCAAAAATCTCCCAAAAAACAAAAGCCCAGGGCCAGATGGCTTCCCAGGGGAATTCTACCAAACATTTCAAGAAGAATTAATACCTATTCTTCTGAAACTGTTCCAAAAAATAGAAACGGAAGGAAAACTTCCAAACTCATTTTATG
>NW_027919124.1:0-229 GCF_054177405.1 Leptonychotes weddellii
CAGAAGCGGCCGACGGAGGCCCCTCCCCCGCCGTCTATCCTCCCGAATATCGCCTCGGATTCACTTCTCCGCACGTCCTACCTTCCAGAAAGTGGTCGCTTTTCTGATGAGAGAGTTGTTGCTCTTCTTTTCTTCGATCTCCTGTTGGGTTTGTAGGTGTTCAGAATGGTTTGATCCCTATCCAGCTGAATTCCTGAGAGGAGACGAAATCCAGGTCTCCTACTCCTCC
>NW_027919125.1:0-229 GCF_054177405.1 Leptonychotes weddellii
TTCTCTTCTCCTGCTGGGTTTAGGCTTTAATTGCTGTTCTTTCTCCAGCTCCTTTAGGTGTAGGGTTAGGTTGTGTACTTGAGACCTTTCTTGTTTCTTGAGAAAGGCTTGTATTGCTATATACTTTCCTCTTAGGACTGCCTTTGCTGCATCCCAAAGATTTTGAACAGTTGTGTTTTCATTTTCATTGGTTTCCATGAATTTTTTTAATTCTTCTTTAATTTCCTGG
>NW_027919126.1:0-229 GCF_054177405.1 Leptonychotes weddellii
AAATGCTCAATAAACTTATTTTGGCCTTTAGTGGCAACAATCTCCTTTTCTAAATTATTTCACATGCTTAATTTTAATAACAGAATTCTGACATAAATATATACAGTCTTAAATTATTACTGTATTAATTTAGCTACTATAACAGCTAGGCTCTGAAAACTCAGTGGTCTAATGCAATAGAAGTAAAAAAAAAAAAAAAAAAAGAAAGAAGAAGTGTATTTCTTTCTCC
>NW_027919127.1:0-229 GCF_054177405.1 Leptonychotes weddellii
AAATGCTCAATAAACTTATTTTGGCCTTTCGTGGCAACAATCTCCTTTTCTAAATTATTTCACATGCTTAATTTTAATAACAGAATTCTGACATAAATATATACAGTCTTAAATTATTACTGTATTAATTTAGCTACTATAACAGCTAGGCTCTGAAAACTCAGTGGTCTAATGCAATAGAAGTAAAAAAAAAAAAAAAAAAAGAAAGAAGAAGTGTATTTCTTTCTCC
>NW_027919128.1:0-229 GCF_054177405.1 Leptonychotes weddellii
CTGATGGATTCCCTGGGGAATTCTACCAACCATTCAAAGAAGAAATAATACCTATTCTCCTGAAGCTGTTTCAAAAAATAGAAACAGAAGGAAAGCTTCCAGACTCATTCTATGAGGCCAGCATTACCTTAATCCCCAAACCAGGCAAAGACCCCATCAAAAAGGAGAATTTCAGACCGATATCCCTGATGAATATGGATTCCAAAATCCTCAACAAAATCCTAGCTAA
>NW_027919129.1:0-229 GCF_054177405.1 Leptonychotes weddellii
TTATATAACCTAAAGAAATGATTTGACTTTTTTTTTTTTTAAGATTTTATTTATTTATTTGACAGAGAGAGACATAGCGAGAGAGGGAACACAAGCAGGGGGAGGGGGAGAGGGAGAAGCAGGCTTCCCTGCGGTGCAGGGAGCCCGATGCGGGGCTCGATCCCAGGACCCTGGGATCACGACCTGAGCCGAAGGCAGACGCTTAACGACTGAGCCACCCAGGCGCCCC
>NW_027919130.1:0-229 GCF_054177405.1 Leptonychotes weddellii
GGGAAGAATGAAGCGGGGGAAATCGGAGGGGTGGACGAACCATGAGAGACAATGGACTCTGAAAAACAAACTGAGGGTTCTAGAGGGGAGGGGGGTGGGAGGATGGGTTAGCCTGGTGGTGGGTATTGAGGAGGGCACATTCTGCATGGAGCACTGGGTGTTATGCACAAACAATGAATCATGGAACACTTCATCTAGAACTAATGATGTAATGTATGGGGATTAACAT
>NW_027919131.1:0-1388 GCF_054177405.1 Leptonychotes weddellii
TGATGAGTCATTTTGTTTAAAAATTATGCTCACTTGGGCTCATGTAGTCTTCCATATTTTCTTATTTTTATATTATAATCATTTTTAGATAATTACATACAGTAAAATAAACAAGTATTAGAGATACAATTCAATGAGTTTTGATAAATATATTCACTTGAGGAACTAGTACATCTATCAAGATACAGAGCAGATGGGGCACCAGGGTGGGTCAGTGGGTTTGGCATCTGACTCTTGATTTCAGTCAGCTCAGGTCATGATCTGAGGATCATTAGATTAGCCCTCCCTCAAGCTCCATGCTGGGAATGGAACCTGCTTGAGATTTTCTCTCCCTCTGCACCTACCCTCTCTCTCTCTCTTAAAAAAAAAAGAGAGAGAGAGAGATACAGAGCAGAGATTAGCAAACCATGGCCCAAATCCAGCCCAAAACTACACTTTTAGTATTGCTCATCAGCTAAGCTCATTTTTTTTTTTACATTTTCAAACGGTTGAAACTATCAAAAGAAAATTATGTAAAATTCAAATTTCAGTGTTCATAAAGTTTTTTGGACATAGCCACACCCATTATTAACATAATATCTGTGGCTGCTCCTTCTCCAGAGGGAAAGAGTTTCAGTACTGCAGCAAACGTCCTATGGTCCACAAAGCCTAAAAAAGTTTCTATCTGGTTCTTTACAGAAAAAGGTTGCCAATCCTGATGTAGACCCTGGTATATCCCCATAAAATTCTCTTTTGTTTATTTCCAGTTTCTCTATATACTTACTCCACAGAGGCAACCACCATTATGATTTTTATTTTCATAGATTGATATTGCCTACTTACTGTACTTGATTGAATCATACAGAATATATTCTTTTATGTGCAGTTCTTTTGTGCATGATGTTTATCTGTCTTGTTGCATGTATCAATCGATTGCTCCTTTTTATTACTAAGTAGTACTCCATTATGTGTGTACACCATAATTTGATGGACATTTTCCTGATTTTTTTTTATATTATGAATAAATAGGCAATAGCATTCTGGTATGTTTTTCTTTACACAGTAACATTTCATACTCTAATTTGTTATACTTGAGAGATACGGTTGCTCTGAATCCTCTCCAATATTTAGTATTTTTAGTCTTTCTAATTTTATTTATTTATTTTTATTTTTAAAATTTTATTTAAATTCAATTAATTAACATATAGCATATTATTAGTTTCAGAGGTAGAGTTCAGTGATGCATCAGTTGCATATAACACCCATTGCTCATGACATCAAGTGCCCTCCTTAATGCCCATCACCCAGTTACCCCATCTCCCCACTGATGCCCCCCTCCAGCAACCCTCAGTTTATTCCCTATAGTTAAGAGTGTCTTATGGTTTTTCTCCCTCTCTGGTTGCATCTTA
>NW_027919132.1:0-229 GCF_054177405.1 Leptonychotes weddellii
GCAGGAAACAAACTGAGTGTTGTTGGAGTGGGGGGTGGGGTGGGAGGGATGGGGTGACTGGGTGATAGACACTGGGGAGGGTATGTGCTCTGGTAAGCGCTGTGAATTGTGCAAGACTGTTGAATCTCAGATCTGTACCTCTGAAACAAATAATGCAATATATGTTAAGAAAAAAAAAAGAAGAAGAAGGTAGCAGGAGGGGAAGAATGAAGCGGGGGAAATCGGAGGG
>NW_027919133.1:0-229 GCF_054177405.1 Leptonychotes weddellii
ATGAGAGACGATGGACTCTGAAAAACAAACAGGGTTCTAGAGGGGAGGGGGGTGGGAGGATGGGTTAGCCTGGTGGTGGGTATTGAGGAGGGCACATTCTGCATGGAGCACTGGGTGTTATGCACAAACAATGAATCATGGAACACTTCATCTAAAACTAATGATGTAATGTATGGGGATTAACATAAGAATAAAAAATTAATTAATTAATTAATTAATTTAAAAAAAA
>NW_027919134.1:0-229 GCF_054177405.1 Leptonychotes weddellii
ATTCTTATGTTAATCCCCATACATTACATCATTAGTTTTAGATGAAGTGTTCCATGATTCATTGTTTGTGCATAACACCCAGTGCTCCATGCAGAATGTGCCCTCCTCAATACCCACCACCAGGCTAACCCATCCTCCCACTCCCCTCCCCTCTAGAACCCTCAGTTTGTTTTTCAGAGTCCATCGTCTCTCATGGTTCGTCTACCCCTCCGATTTCCCCCGCTTCATT
>NW_027919135.1:0-229 GCF_054177405.1 Leptonychotes weddellii
AAAATTCCAGTAATAAGAATCAACCTTGGCTGGGGCGCCTGGGTGGCTCAGTTGGTTAAGCGACTGCCTTCGGCTCAGGTCATGATCCTGGAGTCCCGGGATCGAGTCCCGCATCGGGCTCCCTGCTCGGCAGGGAGTCTGCTTCTCCCTCTGACCCTCCTCCCTCTCATGCTCTCTGTCTCTCATTCTCTCTCTCTCAAATAAATAAATAAAATCTTAAAAAAAAAAA
>NW_027919136.1:0-229 GCF_054177405.1 Leptonychotes weddellii
TAATTGCAGGAAACAAACTGAGTGTTGTTGGAGTGGGGGGTGGGGTGGGAGGGATGGGGTGACTGGGTGATAGACACTGGGGAGGGTACGTGCTCTGTTAAGCGCTGTGAATTGTGCAGGACTGTTGAATCTCAGATCTGTACCTCTGAGACAAATAATGCAAGATATGTTAAGAAAAAAAAAGAAGAAGAAGAAGGTAGCGGGAGGGGAGGAATGAAGCGGGGGAAAT
>NW_027919137.1:0-228 GCF_054177405.1 Leptonychotes weddellii
CCTTTTCTCCAGTAGTGTGCTAGATGGTAGAGCTGGGAAATTAAAAAAAATACATAGTCGTTTCCCTTGGGAAACAAAGAAGATGGATTCCTATAAATTAAAGTGCATTTTATGGTATTTTCTTATGTATTCCATCACCAAATTACAACTACGGAGCTATACCATGGAGTTGTACTATACTATAGAACACCACCTCATGGGGGGGCAGAGCAAGATGGCAGAGGAGTA
>NW_027919138.1:0-228 GCF_054177405.1 Leptonychotes weddellii
GCCACACCCCACACCAGCCGCGCCCCGGGCTCCCCTGACACGGGCAGCTCCTAAAAGCGCCATACGCACCTGTCGGCCAGCCGAGGCCCTGGAAACCGGTGGAGATGCGGGATAGCCGGGATCACCCCAACAGCCTCCGGAATAAAACGGGCAGCCCACACCGTTTGTCAGGGGACAGCTGCCTGCCCGACGGGGTCCCGGGTGCCTGTGGCTGGAAAACACCCCGCC
>NW_027919139.1:0-228 GCF_054177405.1 Leptonychotes weddellii
AAGCATTTAATCCTCATACTAAATCTATGAGATTGGCATGATTAGCCCCATTTTCACAGGAGAAAACTAAAGCCCAGGGAGATTAAGCGTCTTGCCAAAGTCACATCATTAGAAAAGAGTGCACTTGGGATCTGAATCATGTTCTTAACCTTTCCACCACCCCCTAACCCCGGACCCACCTCCCTTACCTCACACTTTACGTTTGAGAAAGAAAATGTGTTCTACACC
>NW_027919140.1:0-228 GCF_054177405.1 Leptonychotes weddellii
AACTTGCTGAAGCTTCCGAACTGCAAGCTCAGAAAATTGAAGGGGTTTCAACAGCAATTAAAGATATGGTGCAGTCAATTAAACAGGTCTCTACCAATGCGGCTCAGTCTGCATCTGTAGCAGATCGCTCTGTAGCCATTGCTTCTAATGGGGCTCAAGTGGTACAGCGTTCAATAGATGGTATGAGCAATATCCGTGAGCAAATCCAAGAGACCTCCAAACGTATTA
>NW_027919141.1:0-1388 GCF_054177405.1 Leptonychotes weddellii
GTTATAGTCATGAGTGCTGGCATCGAGATGGTGAGCTGGTGTTGAGTCTTTTCTCTCTCCTCTCCATGCTCTCTGCAAACCCACTACCTCAGTACCTTCTTTAGATAGAAGGTCAAATCAGTTCTACTAAAAACAGGGCTGCACAAAGGCCAAGGCTCACTGAAAAGAAACATTTTTTTTTAATGTCCCAATTTTTATTAATGGCATCGCTCTCCTTCCAGTCACTCAAACTTAAAGCTCAGTCATCTTTGATTTTCTTTTTTTCTTTCCCAGAAAATCAATTATCTAACTTGTAATTGTTCATAGCATGGTTTTGGAGTCTGAAAGCTTAGATTCAAATCTTGTCTCTACTTATCACTAGATTTGAGAACTCAGGCAAGTTATTTAACCTCTCAGAAGCCCCATTTCCTCATCTGTAAGATGTAGATAACATTAGTATTTATAATTACTGTTTAGTGATAAATAAAATAGTCCATATGTAGTACTTGGCTGAGGGCCTGACACATAGTAAAGGTTCAATAAATGTTAGTTTCTATGGTTAATATTAGTGTCAACACTGTGTTAATATTTTATATGATATCATGCTCCTTATTCTTTGTACTTAACTGTAACTTGCATAGATTTTTATAATAGCTTGCTGAACTTATGTCCATCCCAAATGTCACTGCTTCCTGCTAATCTTATAGCTTGCTGGTACACTATAGTCTTTGAGGCATAGCTCTATTGTATCATTATGCTGTTAATTACTTGTAGTTCACTTCAGGATATGTACCACATTTTAGAGCAGGATTTTTGCCTTCCTTCATAGTTCTTTATCTTTACAGCTTTACTTTCTCCCATTCCCTTTTCTGAATCTGATGCTGACACCCACTGGACTCATCATCCCTTTGAGAATTGCCAAGTTTATACTACTGTTAAGTGAAGTGTCCTTCACCTGAAATCTACCACTTCATGTCCAGTATTACCTACAACAAATAACATCACCACAGCAGACCCCCTTGGATGTCTATTGGAAGTAAACTTTCCATCCTCTGCATGAACTCATCTAACACTTTATTAAACTTCAAAGGATACTTTCTGTTTCATATTTATTTATTTTTTTGCACAAGTCCCCTTCATCTTAGACAATTATCTCTTCACAACATAGCTTGTTGTTCATTATATCGCTCCTAATACATGTCTACTATTAAAGACCTCTGGGCAGCAATGAATAAATATACTCAATATTCATTATGGAACTACTTTTAAGCTGAATTTATAAAATGTGCCAAATTGCATTAAGAAATAATTTTGAAGGGAAAAATATCGGCCAATCAGTTGTCTGCTGTTATACAAGGAAAAAGTTTGCTGAAAATTTCAATTTTTGACAAGGCATTTCAACATCATAA
>NW_027919142.1:0-228 GCF_054177405.1 Leptonychotes weddellii
AGGGAAAGGCTCTGGGCTTGATCTTACCATCTGCTCTGGCTTCACGTTTCCGAGATTGCTTCTCAGGAGTTTTTTTGTTTCCGGGTTGTTTGTTTTTTGTTTTTAAGATTTATTTATTTATTTTAGAGAGAGTGAGAGAAAGTGCCAGGGGGCTAGGGGAGCTGCAGAGGGAGAGAGAGAATCTCAAGCAGACTCCCTGTTGAGTGCGAAGCTCGACTAGGGGCTCAA
>NW_027919143.1:0-228 GCF_054177405.1 Leptonychotes weddellii
ATGATGTTGATTTTAGGTTGAATATCTGGTGAACAGAACGAGGGAGACAAGCTGTGATCTACACCATTCATTAACACCGAGAATGACTGAAGCATACCAGTTAAATGGCAAGGACGGAATAAAGGTTCCTGGAGCATTTTCACTACAAAGCTCAGCAGAATTATTTACTATCTGGGTGACCTTTTCCCCAAATCTCTCATGGTACATGCCTTATAAGACAAGGGAACA
>NW_027919144.1:0-228 GCF_054177405.1 Leptonychotes weddellii
GGGAATGATGTGGAGAACAAAGGCGAGAAGGAAATGTAGATAAAATTAAATCTTCTTAGAACCTGCAGCCGGTTAACAAATACTTGAGGCAGTCAGTCTGAGTATGACGTTCCTCCAGGAAACTCCAAGGGTCTTAATGTTAATGCTTTGCTAGAGGGAAAAACCTTAGCTTGACAATATCTAGGCCTCCAGGATCCTGAGTCTTTAGCATATGAAAGTCCTTTCCGA
>NW_027919145.1:0-228 GCF_054177405.1 Leptonychotes weddellii
GGGTTGACTGGCCACTTCACCTTTCCCATGAGACTTCACTGGTTGACCAGGTTCACAAGATACTTTACTTATTTTGGATTTCAAATTTGAGGGGCCTTCAGCTCCAGGACCCTCTAATTCATCCAAACTAAATTTCCTTTTAGTTCTCAATCCCCTATTTTTTCCCGTCATCTGGTCATTCTTTGGGGCAAGACAAGGACACATCCTCTCCCAGTCTTCTTCAGTAAC
>NW_027919146.1:0-228 GCF_054177405.1 Leptonychotes weddellii
GCCACACCCCACACCAGCCGCGCCCCGGGCTCCCCTGACACGGGCAGCTCCTAAAAGCGCCATACGCACCTGTCGGCCAGCCGAGGCCCTGGAAACCGGTGGAGATGCGGGATAGCCGGGATCACCCCAACAGCCTCCGGAATAAAACGGGCAGCCCACACCCTTTGTCAGGGGACAGCTGCCTGCCCGACGGGGTCCCGGGTGCCTGTGGCTGGAAAACACCCCGCC
>NW_027919147.1:0-228 GCF_054177405.1 Leptonychotes weddellii
CACGAAAACCCGGAGAAGGCAGGTGGCTCGGGGTGCGCCCTGTGAAATCGGTGAGCTGGCCGGGCCCCCCAGACCCTGCTGCACTCTCTTCTCCGACACCCTACAGTCAGCTTCTACCAACCGAAGTGCCTGCTCAGCTTCGGGAAATAATGAGCAAATGCCTCGCATCCTTTGAGCCCTGCTTCTACCGGACGGGTGGTGATCAGACCTCTAGCCTTGAGAAGCAAC
>NW_027919148.1:0-228 GCF_054177405.1 Leptonychotes weddellii
CAGGGTCCTGGGATCAAGTCTGCCGTCAGGCTCCTTGCTCAGCAGGGAGCCTACTTCTCCCTCTGCCTGCCGCTCCCCCTGCTTGTGCTCGCTCTCTGACAAATAAATATATAAAATCTTAAAAAAAACACTTAAAAAAAGAGACAGATCCAGAGGAAATGCTGCTTGGACATTCTGCTAAAAGAATTGCTATATATGATTATAAGTTACAAATTCTTTTAAATTATC
>NW_027919149.1:0-228 GCF_054177405.1 Leptonychotes weddellii
CCTCCCCCCACTTGAGTTCTCTCCCTAAATAAATAAATAAATAAATAAATAAATAAATAAATAAAATCTTTAAAAAAAAAGAAAGAAAAGGATAGAAAACCAAATACATTCATAGGAATTTTCCCATTCTTTTAGGGATATATGCTGTTGCTTGGTGTTTCCTTCTTTCTTGTTCTCCCGCCTTCTAATTTTACCTTCATCTGGAATAGTAAGGGGAGGCAGGGTTCA
>NW_027919150.1:0-228 GCF_054177405.1 Leptonychotes weddellii
ATATTTCCATTGACCTTCTAAACTTAAACAGGTCCAGAGATTGATGTCCTCTGGTTTTAGTGGATATGTAACATTAGAAACCATATTCTGAGTTGGTGTTGGTCCCAGGCAGGGAGAGGGGAGAGGTGAATAAGTCCAGTGCAGAGGTGGATGGTATAAGTTATCACATGTCCCCGTGGAACAGGAGCTCTGTGTGACATTTTGTTGCATGCAGCTCTACAGCCATGA
>NW_027919151.1:0-1388 GCF_054177405.1 Leptonychotes weddellii
ATAAGATACCTAGGAATAAATCTAACCAAAGAGGCAAAGGATCTGTACTCAGAAGACTACAGAATACTCATGAAAGAAATTGAGGACGACACAAAGAAATGGAAGAACGCTCCATGGTCATGGATTGGAAGAACAAATATTGTGAAGATGTCAATGCTACCTAGAGCAATTTACACATTCAATGCAATCCCTATCAAAATACCATCAACTTTTTTCACAGAAGTGGAACCATCCTAAAATTTGTATGGAACCAGAAAAGACCCCAAATAGCCAGAGGAATGTTGAAAAAGAAAACCAAAGCTGGGGGCATCACAATTCCAGACTTCAAGCTCTATTACAAAGCTGTCATCATCAAGACAGCATGGTACTGGCACAAAAACAGACACATAGATCAATGGAACAGAATAGAGAGCCCGGAAATGGACCCTCAACTCTGTGGTCAACTAATCTTTGACAAAGCAGGAAAGAACGTCCAATGGAAAAAAGGCTCTTCAACAAATGGTGTTGGGAACATTGGACAGCCACATGCAGAAGAATGAAACTGGACCATTTCCTTAACACCAGACACAAAAATAGACCCAAAATGGATGAGAGACCTAAATGTGAGACAGAAATCCATCAAAATCCTTGAGGAGAACACAGGCAGCAACCTCTTCAACCTCGGCCAAAGCAACATCTTCCTGGACAAATCACCAAAAGCAAGGGAAGCAAGGGCAAAAATGTACTATTGAGACTTCATCAAGATAGGAAACCATCAACAAATCCAAAAGACAACCGACAGAATGGAGAAGATAGTTGCAAATGACATATCAGAAAAAGGACTAGTATCCAAAATCTATAAAGAACGTATCAAGCTCAACAACCCAATGTTGAGCCAAATGTCTTTGTGTCAGCCACTCTGGAAAACAGTATGGAGGTTCCTCAAAAAGTTGAAAATAGAGCTACCCTATGACCCAGCAATTGTACTACTAGGCATTTACCCCAAAGATACAAACATAGTGATCTAAGGGGGCACCTGCATCCCAGTGTTTATAGCAGCAGTGTCCACAATAGCCAAACTATGGAAAGAGCTTAGATGTCCATCAACAGATGAATGGATAAAGAAGATGTGGTGTGTATATACAATGGAATATTATGCAGCCATCAAAAATGAAATCTTGCCATTTGCAACAACGTGGATGGAACTGGAGAGTATTATGCTAAGCGAAATCAGTCAGAGAAAGACAATTATCATATGATCTCACTAATATGTGGAATTTGAGAAACAAGACAGAGGATCATAGGGGAAGGGAGGGAAAAACGAAACAAGAAGAAACCAGAGAGGGAGACAATCCATAAGAGACTCTTAATCTCAGGAAACAAATTGAGGGTGCTGGAGGGGAGGGGGG
>NW_027919152.1:0-228 GCF_054177405.1 Leptonychotes weddellii
TAGGAGAAACAACAAGGATACATTCGTACAAAGGCCACCAGTTTGTAAGCCAAGGAGTCAGGCCTCAGGAGAAGCCAAACCTGCCAACGCCTTGGTCTTGGACTTTGAGCTGCCAGAACTGTGAAGAAATAGATTTCTGTTGTTTAAGACATGCAGTTTGTAGTATTTTGTTATGGTAGCTCTAAAATACTAATACATCATAAATGGCAGTTTTAGGAATATTCTGCA
>NW_027919153.1:0-228 GCF_054177405.1 Leptonychotes weddellii
TCAGAGTCCATCGTCTCTCATGGTTCGTATACCCCTCCGATTTCCCCCGCTTCATTCTTCCCCTCCCGCTACCTTCTTCTTCTTTTTTTTTTTTTCTTAACATATATTGCATTATTTGTTTAAAAGAGGTTATTTTTGAGTCTGGGAACGCTAAAAAAAATTTCCAGATAAATTAAGGGTAAATTGCTCTAATTTATGCTGTTTTGGCTTAGGAAGGTTTTCATAGGA
>NW_027919154.1:0-228 GCF_054177405.1 Leptonychotes weddellii
CAAGTCTACTGTGGTTTCTGGTAGACTTTTCTCTCTCTCTTTTTTTTTTTTTTTAAAGATTTTATTTATTTATTTGAGAGAGAGAGAATGAGAGAGAACACATGAGAGGGGATAGGGTCAGAGGGCAAAGCAGACTCCCTGCCGAGCAGGGAGCCCAATGCGGGACTCGATCCAGGGACTCCAGGATCATGACCTGAGCTGAAGGCAGTCGCTTAACCAACTGAGCCA
>NW_027919155.1:0-228 GCF_054177405.1 Leptonychotes weddellii
CAGGGTCCTGGGATCAAGTCTGCCGTCAGGCTCCTTGCTCAGCAGGGAGCCTACTTCTCCCTCTGCCTGCCGCTCCCCCTGCTTGTGCTCGCTCTCTGACAAATAAATATATAAAATCTTAAAAAAAACACTTAAAAAAAGAGACAGATCCAGAGGAAATGCTGCTTGGACATTCTGCTAAAAGAATTGCTATATATGAGTATAAGTTACAAATTCTTTTAAATTATC
>NW_027919156.1:0-228 GCF_054177405.1 Leptonychotes weddellii
TCTCTCTGTCAAATAAAATAAATAAAATCTTAAAAAAAAAAAAAAGAAATTAAACATTTCTATCATCCGCCATTCTTCCTCAAAAATAGAAAAAAGTTGGAGGGGTCAACACTATCAAACCAACTAGTGAAATTTCCTCAAATTTAACCTTAAAATCCAGTAATCATTACAGGTTCTCTCATCCTGGCAGGAAGAATAAACCAATAAAGAGATTAACAGCAGTCCACA
>NW_027919157.1:0-228 GCF_054177405.1 Leptonychotes weddellii
CTAATGATGTAATGTATGGGGATTAACATAAGAATAAAAAAAAAAAAAAGAAAAGAACAAAGAGAAAATAATCCAAATATATCACTAAAGAAAGTAAACCATGAAAGACAGAAAGACAAGAACCAGAAAATCTCCAGAAAAAACTACAAAACAAATAAAATGACAATAAACACAAATCAATAATTACTATGAATGTAAGTGGACTAAATGTTCCAGTCAGAAGGCACA
>NW_027919158.1:0-228 GCF_054177405.1 Leptonychotes weddellii
ACAGACTGACCCTCAGTCACGCGTGGGGGGGTGCGGGCTTGGCACCCCCACGGGTGACCAACCAGCTGAGACTCGGGGTTCCCACAGCCCGCTCCTGGGGCTCCATCCTTTGCCAGAGCTGCTCCCGCACTTTTTAGCGGCTTATTACGTAATGAAGAGCATTACGTAATGAACAGCCAGGCGAAGAGCCACACAGGGTTCGGTGCACAGGGTTCCGAGCGTAGGAGC
>NW_027919159.1:0-228 GCF_054177405.1 Leptonychotes weddellii
GCCTGGTGGTGGGTATTGAGGAGGGCACGTTCTGCATGGAGCACTGGGTGTTATGCACAAACAATGAATCATGGAACACTTCATCTAAAACTAATGATGTAATGTATGGGGATTAACATAAGAATAAAAATAAATAAATAAATGCCCCCCTCCCAGAGAGTGCACATCTTTGCCCGAATACAGTGGTCTGTGTTCAGCACTGTTTGTTTCCTCCATGTACTCTTCACA
>NW_027919160.1:0-228 GCF_054177405.1 Leptonychotes weddellii
GGGGACGCCTGGGTGGCTTAGTCAGTTAAACATCTGCCTTCGGCTCAGGTCATGATCTCAGGGTCCTGGGATCAAGCCCCGTGTCGGGCTCCCTGCTCCGCGGAGAGCCTGTTTCTCCCTCTCCCACTCCCCCTGCTTGTGTTCCCTCTCTCGCTGTCTCTCTCTCTGTCAAAAAATAAATAAAAAATCTGTAAAAAAACAAAAACAAAAACAAAACTCTGGTGTGCA
>NW_027919161.1:0-228 GCF_054177405.1 Leptonychotes weddellii
CTCGGAAGAGTCCAGGTTTGGACAATAGATGATATAATTGCCATAAATATTAATAATTTTGTTTCCTTCTACTTATTCAGATTTCCTCATGTTCCTTATTTCAACTTCCTCAAAGACAAGAGAGAAATTGAAGAATAAGCTTTTCTTTTTTTTTTTATTCTTATGTTAATCCCCATACATTACATCATTAGTTTTAGATTAAGTTTTCCATTATTCATTGTTTGTGCA
>NW_027919162.1:0-1388 GCF_054177405.1 Leptonychotes weddellii
TGGAGCACTGGGTGTTATGCACAAACAATGAATCATGGAACACTACATCTAAAACTAATGATGTAATGTATGGGGATTAACATAAGAATAAAAAATTAAAAAAAAAAAAAAGAAACTGTGCTGTTGTTTAAAAAAAAAAAACAAAAATCAAAACTAGGCCCAACTTACGGTGCATCAGTAACCATCACACAAATGTGAAAGTGAACCAAAATGTCCGCATGCATCTTTCTTCATCGAAATGTGAATGTGGTCTCAAAGAGAAATTCGACTCACTCTCGACAGAAAGTGCAATGTAACAATAGCTACATGTGTATGAGCGATGAACTTGAAAGCTTCATTAATTAAAGGAGCAACTGAAATACACTCCCTCAGACTCACTTAGGAAAAACGGCAAAGACAGAAGATGATCCTTTATAAGTAGATGGGAAAACATTAAAGCATCCTGAATTTTATGAAAAATTCATTTAATAAAAATTTTAGAAATAATGGTAATCATGAGAATACACAATCCAAAATGAATCAAATTTACAACAAGTGGGTTCTAACTAACGGGTCCCTGATTGAAGAGGACCCTAGGGAACTTCAGTACCCTGGAAAGAAAATGCTAATTCCTAGACCTCAAAAGGCACGGCCGGCTCATGAGCGAAGAGCTACCACTCGTGTTTCTGTAGTGCAGTCAATTAGGCTTCTTCCCTCTAACCAGCGCCAACAGTACGCTCATGCAACCGTTCTACCTTCTTGTGGTTTTAATACAAAACGTTTCACCTTCGAGATATGATAAATATCCAAATTACCAAGTCCATCTTCCTCCCACCCCTTATCTCGCCACCCACTAATTCCCTGTCCAGAAATAAATCACCAAGATGTTAAACACCACTGTATTAGTCTCTAAGGGCTGCTGTAACAAATCATCATAAACTTGCTGACTTAGGACCACAGAAGTCTCCTCTCACAGTTCTGGAGAACAGAAGTCCAAACTCGAGATGCTGGCAGGGGTGGTTCCTTCTGGAGGCTCCTAGCTTCTGGTGGCCACCAGCAATCCTTGGCCTTCCTGGACTTGCAAACGCCTCTCTCTAATCTCTGTCTTCACAGGACCTTCTCCTGCTTCTCCTCTTTTCTTATAAGGATGCTTGTTATGAGACTTAAGATTCATTCATTTAAGATTCATTCAGATAATCCAGAATGAGGTCATCTAAGATCCTTAAGATCCCTAAGATCCTGCAAAGACCCTTTTTCCAAGTAAGGTTACACTCACAGGTTCCAGGCTGTCCTATATTTGGGGGGGGGGGTCACCACTTCACTACAGTCACTGTCCTTCTAGGGTTAGCTATACCCTAATTACCAATAAAAGCTTGCTTCTTAAAAGAATTTCAGAAACATTATCATAC
>NW_027919163.1:0-228 GCF_054177405.1 Leptonychotes weddellii
ATCCCAGATCTCATAATAGTTTGAAAATTTAACTTTTATTACTAAAATATATTTTTAAGAGAAAAATTCTAAATTTCATAGTCTATTCTGATTGATTCTTTGTAATCATTTTTGGGCTACATAATTTTATTTATTTATTTGTTTGTTTGTTTTTGTTATACTCACAGTTACACTTTATTACATGAAAAGGATACAGGTTGAAATCAGCAAGGGAAGAGGCAACTGGGG
>NW_027919164.1:0-228 GCF_054177405.1 Leptonychotes weddellii
AACAGTAGGCTTTTAGCTATTAAATTTGGGGGGGGGGTCTAAATTAAACACTGATTTCCAGTTGTACAGGGGATCAGTGCTCCTAACCCCAGTGTTCTCCAAGGGTCAAATGTAGTTAGAAAAACCACTGTACATGAAGTCAGAAAATTTGGAAAGCCTGGCTTGGAGTCTGCAACTCCTTCACCTTGGGTAAGCACCTATCCTGCCCAGGCTACAGTTTGCTTATGC
>NW_027919165.1:0-228 GCF_054177405.1 Leptonychotes weddellii
ACAGACTGACCCTCAGTCACGCGTGGGGGGGTGCGGGCTTGGCACCCCCACGGGTGACCAACCAGCTGAGACTCGGGGTTCCCACAGCCCGCTCCTGGGGCTCCATCCTTTGCCAGAGCTGCTCCCGCACTTTTTAGCGGCTTATTACGTAATGAAGAGCATTACGTAATGAACAGCCAGGCGAAGAGCCACACAGGGTGCGGTGCACAGGGTTCCGAGCGTAGGAGC
>NW_027919166.1:0-228 GCF_054177405.1 Leptonychotes weddellii
ACCCTATGTGCATCTGTGGACCCACCCCTTCCAACTGGCCTGTGGTCCAGCAGCTGCTGTTCCCCTCTGACCACTGCAGATCTTGCTGGCACTGTAAGCCCTGTCCCCACATCCTCCTGCAGTTCACTGCTACTGCATCTCTGGCAAATGCCTGGTCTGACTCAACTCAAGCACAAGGCGAGCCCATATTGGCCCACTAGCACCACAGGGATGAAATAATGTCCACAA
>NW_027919167.1:0-228 GCF_054177405.1 Leptonychotes weddellii
AGGGGCTGGGGCAGGAAGCTCTGTGCTGTGGTTTCCGGCTGTGGAGAGGGTTCCAGCTGCAGCGGGAAGGGGCCGGGAAGGAGCCCCCACAGTTGGCCGGCTAGGAGCACGGAGAACTGCTCTGTTGGCTAAAGGCTGCGGCAGAACCCGGGGCCCGTTGGTCCCTGGTTGGACGGTGGGCGAAGTCCAGAGCCGGGAGGTACGATGGGGACGTGGTCAGAGCTGGAC
>NW_027919168.1:0-228 GCF_054177405.1 Leptonychotes weddellii
GGCACGCATGAAAACAACAGAGACCTTCGCCCTGGGAGCCTCTGTGGCCATGACCGTGGGAGAGAGAAGGAAATTGGGGACACACAAGGGTTTCACCTTTTACCTGTACTCTTCCCTCTTGATACCTAGCCATTTTATCAAACCACCTTTCACAGCTAATGTACCAAAATAAATCAGAAGTAACTAACAATAGCTGGTCCGGTCTTTCCCACGTGTGCATCTCTGAAC
>NW_027919169.1:0-228 GCF_054177405.1 Leptonychotes weddellii
CCAGATATAAAAACATTCACCCAAGCTCTAAATTAAAGCAACATAATACTGCCTCATAAATAGATGAACCAATAGAATAAAAAGGAAAGTCCAGAAAAAGAACACAAACACCAAACCTGAAAACTGAACCATTGGATAATATTGGGAAAATTAGGTAGCTATCTGGGAAATATTAATGTTGAACTCATACACTACTCTGCGTTCCATGATATGTTCCAAATGGATCAA
>NW_027919170.1:0-228 GCF_054177405.1 Leptonychotes weddellii
ATTTACTTTTGGGAGAAAATACCACTGAAATGGAAAGTCTTCTTGGTTCACTTGACACTAGCAGTAAATTTTAGGAAAGTACTCCAGTTTGGCAAGGTAATATGTAACTGTGGCAGACACGGAGATACCATTCAGCTCTCCCTTCAAGAGAACCCTCTGTTAGAAATATAGATGTCTGACAGCCTCCAGCTGCTGTACCTTTAGATCCGCTGCAGTGCTCACTCTGAG
>NW_027919171.1:0-228 GCF_054177405.1 Leptonychotes weddellii
AAGTGCCCAAGAAGGAATCTCTGCTGAGGGTCCCCTTTACTTGCTTTTTGCCAACATTACTGCTCTCATCATGTCTGTTTGCTAGTTCTACTGGCCTGAGAGAAGTTAAAGCCCCATTGTAGACAATGGCTGCCACTTCTGTTCCTGGGTCAGTTGACTCTAATTCCTATACCTTCTCTGTAATTCTTTTTTTTTTTTTTTAAAGATTTTATTTATTTATTTGAGACA
>NW_027919172.1:0-228 GCF_054177405.1 Leptonychotes weddellii
ACTCTCCCACAAGAGGAAAATGGCCAGTCGGCGGGGATGGCAGGCCTGGGAACGCTCCCGGGGCGCAGGTGGGAAGCCGGGTGGGCAGCCCAGGACCCGCTGTCCCTCTCCTGGGGACTCGCCCAGGACCACTGAGCACGCACTTGTGCACCTCCGCCCACGGCGGCCAGAAGGTGGAGCCACCCACGAGCTCGTGGACGGGCGGGAGGCGAGTCCAAGGACGGAGCA
>NW_027919173.1:0-1387 GCF_054177405.1 Leptonychotes weddellii
ATCCAGCTGAATTCCTGAGAGGAGACGAAATCCACGTCTCCTACTCCTCCGCCATCTTGTTCCGCCCCCCCTACCTAAACTATTAACTGAATCCTGATTCTAATCCAAATGCATGGTTTCTGAATTTACAACATAACAGATCACTACTGATATCCCATATAGTTCTAAACAGTTCTTTTGAAAAAACAATAATTTTGAAATGTCCCGGAAGTATTCCTATTCTTGCAACAAGTTCTCTAACTATTGCTTCATGTTCTTCAGTGTACTCTATGTTCCCAAATGTGCTCAGTGATTTCATTCAGTGCATTCCCGCAGTATTTGATATTTTGCTCCTAGCCACTGGAGGAGGACACTTCCAGGAGGCATACAGGACTCCGGGTTTGCCTTCATAGGGAGAACCCTTTTCTTCCTTCAGTCCAACAAGTGCCAATGGAGATTTCAGTTGGCTACTTAAAGACCTAGGGTCCTGGTTTAGAACCGATATATGGGTTGGAATTGTCCTGTGGCTTTGGTTCTGTACTTGCTGTCGCTCAATCCTTTGTACAAACACTGTCCCCAGTGAGGTGATGCTGGCTCACTGGTCTCAATCTTGAGCAGACACAGACATCACACAGGAAGTATGTGAGAGTTTCTCCCTTTTTTTTTTTTTTAAAGATTTTATTTAATTGAGAGAGAGAATGAGAGAGAGAGAGCATGAGAAGGGGTAGGGTCAGAGGGAGAAGCAGACTCCCTGCTGAGCAGGGAGTCCGATGTGAGACTCAATCCCGGGACTCCAGGATCATGACCTGAGCCGAAGGCAGTGGCCCAACCAACTGAGCCACCCAGGCACCCGAGTTTCTCCTTCTAACTCTCCCTTTGCCTCAAGTGTCACTTACGTCGTTTACAACTGCGATGCACGTTCCCTCCAAGAGGAGCCATGCCAACCAGAAAAAGGCCTTTTGCTGGCACTGAAATGCAAAACCACTAAATCCAAAGAACTTGGCTGTTGGTCAGAAATTCCTCCAAGGAAACTTCTTTAAGTTTTTATTTAAATTACAATTAGTTAATATACAGTGTTATATTCATTTCAGGTGTACAATCTAGTGACTCAACACTTCCAGGCAAACCTGGCGTTCATCACAACTGCATGACTTAATCCCCACCACCTACTGAACCCATACCCCCACCACCTCCCCTCTGAAAACCATTGGTTTCTTTTCTATAGTTAAGAGTCTGTTTCTTGGTTAGCCTCTTTTTTCTTCTCTTTGCTCATATGTTTTATTTCATAAAGTCCACAAATGACGGAAATCATATAGTATTTGTCCTTCTCTGACTGACTTATTTTGCTCATCAAGGCAAATCTTGCTCAGAAGGGGGAAATGTGGTAAGTCATAACGGGAAATGTCAC
>NW_027919174.1:0-228 GCF_054177405.1 Leptonychotes weddellii
AATTCTTATATTTTTAATTTTTTAATATCATTATATCATACCTCAGTACCTTATTTTTTAATTTTATCAAAAAGGATTTTTTGTTTTATTAGGATGAGATTTCATTTCCCTATCCCTATATCTAACCCAGTCCTGTTGTCTGAGAATACTGCCGAGATGGGCCAGAGCTAAGTAGGTGAAGATTCATGGTCCATCACAGCGGCCAGATCATTGGGAAAAATGTCCTGA
>NW_027919175.1:0-228 GCF_054177405.1 Leptonychotes weddellii
CTTTGGGGTAGGGGTGGAGAAGAGATGAGCTCCCAGAACTCCATTCGTTGCTGTGGGGGAGGAGGGGGTTGGAGGGCTCCAGTCTGTCTTGAGGGTCACACAGCATCCCCCAAGCGCATCCTCTCTCTTTTGCTCCCAACTGGAGTCCAGACTTGGTCTCCCCACTTGCCTCTTAACCTGGCCTCGAGGTGACCCCTACTGGGTAGCATCCCTTTCTCACCGCTGCCC
>NW_027919176.1:0-228 GCF_054177405.1 Leptonychotes weddellii
AAGCCTGTGGCCCCACCTCTGTGAGATCGTCTTGGACTAACTCCACTGCTCCTCTCTAGGATGGCCTTCTCTCCTTCCTGCATCTTCTTCTTCTCCACGTCCCATTAAGTCTAGGGGAAGTAACAACTATTTACAAAGAAGATACTCTTATTTTTTTAAAGGTTTTATTTATTTATTTGAGAGAAACAGAGAGCACACACGCACAAGCAGGGGGAGGGGCAGAGGAAG
>NW_027919177.1:0-228 GCF_054177405.1 Leptonychotes weddellii
CTGGGTCAGTCTGCTGGAAAAGCCCAAGCTGTGCCTCCAGGCAGTGAATGAAGTTTTTGTGCTGGGATGGCGTGCCCAGGTCTCTCCCAGGGGACCTCCTAGGCTAGCCAGCCGTCCAGGTCACGCTCCCCGCCAGAGTCCGGAAGTCCCTCCCTCCCTCAAAATTCTTTGAGCATAAGCACCCTGAAAACCTCTGCCAGACCGTGGCACACCATATTTACCCACCAC
>NW_027919178.1:0-228 GCF_054177405.1 Leptonychotes weddellii
AAGCAGGCTCCCCGCAGAGCAAGGAGCCCGATGCGGGGCTCGATCCCAGGACCCTGGGAACATGACCTGAGCCAAAGGCAGATGCTTAACAACTGAGCCACCCAGGCGCCCCTCAGCATTCCTTTTTATTTTATTCAGTTGTAATCACTGTTACCCATCAGGGGTTTGCACAAACACTTTGATATTCCATTATTAACAGATATGATCCCAAAAGCCCATTTTTAAAGA
>NW_027919179.1:0-228 GCF_054177405.1 Leptonychotes weddellii
CGTTGCAAATGGCAAGATCTCATTCCTTTTGATGGCTGCATAATATTCCATTGTGTATATATACCACATCTTCTTTATCCATTCATCTGTCGATGGACATCTTGGCTCTTTCCACAGTTTGGCTATTGTGGACATTGCTGACATAGCTGAGTTTTAATTTGTGTAAGTGAGGTTGAGATTTTTCTCCACATGCCTCTGGTCTTCCCAATCATTCATTGGACATTGGTC
>NW_027919180.1:0-228 GCF_054177405.1 Leptonychotes weddellii
GCGCCTGGGTGGCTCAGTTGGTTGGGCGGCTGCCTTCGGCTCAGGTCATGATCCTGGAGTCCCGGCATCGAGTCCCGCATCGGGCTCCCTGCTCAGCAGGGAGTCTGCTTCTCCCTCTGACCCTCCCCTCTCTCATGCTCTCTCTCTAGCTCATTCTCTCAAATAAATAAAATCTTAAAAAAAAAAAAAGGATAAAAACAAAACAAAACAACGACAACAAAAAAAACC
>NW_027919181.1:0-228 GCF_054177405.1 Leptonychotes weddellii
GGAGATGCTGGAGGCTGGAGGACAGAGTGGGATCTCGTCGACCAGCAGAAAGGGGCTGGGTGCGGGGAGGTCAGTGTCCTTATCACCCTAAGCTCTATCTGTGTAGCATTTCCTACAGGAGTTCATGTAGTAAATTCCCTACAACAACCAGGTGATTTTCTCTAAATCAACAATGAAGAAGCCCAAGAGGATATTAAAAAAACAATTCCATTTAAGATAGCATCCAAA
>NW_027919182.1:0-228 GCF_054177405.1 Leptonychotes weddellii
GGAGAGTTTCTGAGGCATTTGACACCAACATGTCCTCTTTTTTGTTTTATTCATTTTTCTCCTTATAAACTTGACCTCTCTGAAACAGCATCAGGATAAAAGCCACAGAGGCAGCAGGCCAGAGGGCCTGAGACGGCAGCCTCTGAGATCGGGTGGCTTCAGTTCAAATCCCAGCACCTACCAAGCACTCCGTGGCTCAATTTTGCCATCCATACATTGGGTACAATA
>NW_027919183.1:0-1387 GCF_054177405.1 Leptonychotes weddellii
TGGCTTGAACAGTAGTTATACATATCAGATTACAGAATTACTCATCTGGAAAAGGTCAGTGGAAAAATCCCCACACTGCTGTATGCAGAAAAATAAAGGCAAAATATAAAAGCCTAAGAAATACATGGAATATATATAAAGTTCTAACATCCCTCATATTGGAACCCAGAAAAAGTAGCAAGAGAGTAGGTGAATAGAAGTAATATTTAACAGCTCTTTGTTGGCAACTTTTTAAAAAAGGAAGACATTGTTTCACTGTGGGTCACTTATTTCTCAGAGGCCTGGCCAATTTTTCTTTCTCTTTTTTTCTTTTCTTTAGTTTGTGAGATTGTTAATAGCCTGTCTTCAGAGCATTCTTTCTTCTGCCTGCTGAAGTCTGCTGATCTCTTCTAATAATTTTTGATATTATTTATTTCAGCTCGAGATTTTCACTTGTTTCTTCTTATCTATGCATTCTGGCTTCTCTTCAAATATATGGCTTATGCTAGGACACATGTTTAATTAGAGTAGGTGGAGATTTTGTCTGTTTTACTCCATAGAAAGTTTTTAAACATAAAAAATGAAATTAAAAGTCAGATGGAAAAACTAAATAAAATGGTGAAATCAATTAGGGAAGTCATTTTACAAAATGAAAGTGAACCTAACTATAGATATGTAATGGGAAGTACACTAAGCCAATACACAAGGAAGAAGCTGGAGACTTAAAATTAAAAGCCAGGGCACGTGAGTGGCACAGATGGTTGAGTTTCTGACTCATGATCTCAGCTCAGGTCTTGATGTCAGAGTCATGAGTTCAAGCCCCTGGTTGGGCTGCACGCTTGGGGTGGAGCTTACTGAAAAATAAAAAATAATTAAAATCCATGCACCGGGTGTTTTATGTAAGTGATGAAGCATTAAATCCTATACCTGTTAACTAACTGGAATTTCAGTAAAAACTTGGAAGAAAAACAAACAAACAAATAAATACATACGGTGGGTGAAATAGTGTGACCAATAATAATAATAAAGTAAAAGCCATGCTCATTCAGCAGGAGCCTTTCCTTAATTAACAGCACCAATATTTTGAAATAAAAAAAGAGGTTGACAGGTTGACTTGGGAAAGCAATTTAGTACAAAATGTAATTTCTCTAGTGATATGTATATCATTTAAATTTTGTTGAACTATGGGCAATGATTACCTATTATTCCAACAATTAATAAATCTTATTTATTTACTCTGAATTCAATAATATTAATAAGTCATTCTTTGTACCACTAGTCAGCAACAACTTTCAGGCAACTGAGTAACACAGTTACATAATGGAAACTTAGAAAACACGAGAGAGAAAAGGAAAGTACAGTATTTAGAATGATTATGATCAAGAGTATCACTGCTAAGAAAAATTTT
>NW_027919184.1:0-228 GCF_054177405.1 Leptonychotes weddellii
AACAGGGAGCAATAATAATAAAAAGTGTTAAAAAAAAAAAAACACCTTAAAGGAACAGAGTTACTCAAAACTGTTTCAATAGTTTTTTTTCTATATAACACCCTGTATAGTTAGTTCATTGCATGATTTTTTTTAAGAAACCACTTCTGTTCTTAAATTTCCTTAGGCCACCTGGTGAGAGCATTTGAGCCTCCCTTTCTTATCTTAGAGGTTTTTACTTTATGAGAT
>NW_027919185.1:0-228 GCF_054177405.1 Leptonychotes weddellii
TGACACTTAGGCTTCCTGATCTTTGAAGGGCTTCTCAGACACAAAGCATCTGACCTTAGGGATAAGACGCTTCTCATCTATAAAATGGGAGCAGGGAACGCCTGTCCTTCCCCACCTTGCAGGATGTTTGTGAAGGTAAATTAAAAGAACAGGTCTTTTTTCACATTTGTTAAAGCATCTTGAAACTCAAGAATCCATTGGATGTTGGCTGTTGAGCATTTTAGAGCA
>NW_027919186.1:0-228 GCF_054177405.1 Leptonychotes weddellii
GGAGAGTTTCTGAGGCATTTGACACCAAAATGTCCTCTTTTTTGTTTTATTCATTTTTCTCCTTATAAACTTGACCTCTCTGAAACAGCATCAGGATAAAAGCCACAGAGGCAGCAGGCCAGAGGGCCTGAGACGGCAGCCTCTGAGATCGGGTGGCTTCAGTTCAAATCCCAGCACCTACCAAGCACTCCGTGGCTCAGTTTTGCCATCCATACATTGGGTACAATA
>NW_027919187.1:0-228 GCF_054177405.1 Leptonychotes weddellii
AAATAATACATTATATGTTAAAAAAAAAAAAGAAGAAGAAGATAGCAGGAGGGGAAGAATGAAGTGGGGGAAATTGGAGGAGGAGATGAACCATGAGAGACGATGGACTTTGAAAAACAAACTGAGGGTTCTAGAGGGGAGGGGATGGTAGGATGGGTTAGCACGGTGATGGGTATTAAAGAGGGCACATACTGCATGGAGAACTGGGTGTTATATGCAAACAATGAA
>NW_027919188.1:0-228 GCF_054177405.1 Leptonychotes weddellii
GAATTACAAATTTTCTTTTTTTATTAAGTAAGACTACAGACAAGGTAAAAATCCCTTAATTAGTTTTGAGATGAACACCTAAATATAAAAATATAGCTAACTGTTCTCTCCCTCACTGGAAATACACAATCGATCTTGGTCTTTAGACATACAATTATGCTCACTCCTATACCACTTCCTACCAATTCCCTTAGTCATACTGCCCTGAGTTCTCAGGCTCACCAAAGC
>NW_027919189.1:0-228 GCF_054177405.1 Leptonychotes weddellii
AAAATAAAGACAGCAAAGACAGACGGAACCTGAGAGCATTCATTACCAGGAGACACAGAGTAAAAACCCCACTGGAAGGTGTTCTTCAGGCAGAGGGAGAAGGGTCCCAGATGGCAGTTGGGTACGACAGGAAGGACCCATCCTGACGTGGGCAAGTCTAAATGGATATTGACCACGTAAAACAGTAATTATGTCTTGAAGAGGTTTGAAATATACATAGAATTAAAA
>NW_027919190.1:0-228 GCF_054177405.1 Leptonychotes weddellii
GGAAAGAAGAGGGAGGAAGAGCAGAGAGGCAGAGGGAGAGAGAATCTTAAGCAGGCTCCACGCCCAGCTTGGAGCCCAACGCAGGGCTTGATCTCATGACCTGAGCCGAAATCAACAGTCAGATGCTTAACCGAGCCAGCCAGGTGTCCCAAGGGACTGTGATTTTTTAAAATGGCATGGGTCACATGAGCAGCCTGGATCACAGAAAAGGCACAGCCCCCTTAAAGA
>NW_027919191.1:0-228 GCF_054177405.1 Leptonychotes weddellii
CCCCCCCCCCAAGGATCGCAGGTCTTGTGTCCCCACCTAAGAAATTAACCAAGGGAGAAGGGCTTGGCCGCCCGGCCTTGGCTTCCTCCTAGGCAGGGTTCCAGCCCCACGGTCTTGGTTGACCAGCTTAAGAAGACTCCTGCTGCCACTGCCCAGTGCAGGTGGCCAGGCCTCTTCCCAGCGGGCTGCAGGGACTGCCACCTGCGCTTGCTCGGCCCTTCCCCACCC
>NW_027919192.1:0-12774 GCF_054177405.1 Leptonychotes weddellii
ATTTTCCCAACACCATTTGTTGAAGAGACTGTCTTTGTTCCATTGGACATTCTTTCCTGCTTTGTCAAAGATGAGTTGACCATAGAGTTGAGGGTCCATTTCTGGGCTCTCTATTCTGTTCCATTGATCTATGTGTCTGTTTTTGTAAGGCACACTTTTTTCTCACAAACTTCTACTACTTAAGTTTCTCTCAATGCTGTAGCTTTACTTTTTGTACTCTCAGTGGCTCTACTCTTAAAGCCTATTGATCTATAAGCAGATACTTTATTGTTCTGCCAGAGGCAATTCTATTTAAGGACGAGGATAAGGATTCTGTTAAGGATAAGGGGCAATTCTATTTAATGTCTGATGCAAACATTTACCCCAGATATAATATTTAACCAATTTTAATCCTTAAATCTTGAGGTTGCTTAAAATTCTACTTTCACCTTGATATCCCGTTTTAAAGCATTTGGCATTTTCTACATGTGTATCAGAAGATTATTTTTTTCATTCCTCAAGAGTGACCTAGCGTAAACATGTAGACAGTCTCTCTGTTTCAGGTGTTATATTGATTTTGACCTTTGTGTTTGCCAGTTGCCCACTGAATTTTCATGACAGGCGTATGACATCTCCCAGGCAAAAAAGGATGAACATTTTAACTCTCCCATTACTTGATCACGTCTACCAAGGGTTCGTTGAATAAGAAATAGAAACGATCCCACGGAGAAATCCACGGGGAGAAAACAAGAAGTCTCCTTCTGGAAAATGCTCTCCCCTCATCCTCTCTAAGAACTGACTCAAGAGATGGTTGCTGCAGAGAAAAGTCCCTCCACACTGAGCTGGCCCTGGCTTCCTATTAGGACATAAGTACTCCTCCCCACACCAGGAGGCCCAATGACAAGCTCCCGGAGACAAGGCACTCTGTGCTGTCCCCTTTAGGGCTCCTCCCTCAGGACTGAATAAACATTTGGTGGTTAACTGGTAGAGATTTTATCTTGGTTCCCCCCCCTTAATACCTGTCATCCATGGGAAATGTGGATCATAAACGCAAATAAAAAATGAAAAATTAACACTGAATCCCATGACCCACTGACAGTTAACACATTGGTGTATTTTGTTTCTTCTTTCAATGCATAAACTGCTTTTGTTATGGTGGTATTTTAACACAGCTGTGACTATCCTCCATGTACTATCTTATATCCTCAATTTTCTGATCAGGAATATTTTCACACAATAAAATCCAACAAAGTAATTTTTTCCTCTGCACCAGGATGTATCTGTAATGATGTAATTACACAGGGCCTAATCTGAGTTCAGAGCTAACCACCTGCTTCTGCAATACCAAGGAAAGGTCTCAGGCCACAATGGAGCAAGACAGGCCAATGGACTACAAATTTAAACCCATTTCATCAAGTCTTCTCCTACTTGTATACCTACTGCCATCCCAGTGCTCTTCTGGGTAAACAGAGAAGTCTTCAGGCTCAGTCGTTCTGAGTTTCTTTCAGTTCCCCAAACATAGCATACTCTTAACTCCTAGCTTCCAGGCTTTTGCACATTCTGTTCCCTCTGTTGGAAATGCTCTTCACCTTCTTGACCCTCCCACCTTCACTGCAACCCCAATGGAAACTGATAATTTCCTGTTCAAATTTCAGGCCTCAAATCAATTACCTCTCCCTCTAAGATGGGAATGATTCTTTTCCCATGTACCTCCCACCATCAGCACCTTCCACACTAATTATAATGGACCACATTCCAGCCTTCCCTGCCAGGGAAAGGACCATCTTGTCCAAGAAGACAAGGATCATCCTTTTCTTGCCCACCATGAGAGTTTTAGCATGGTGCTTCTAAATGGTGGCCATTCAGTAAAGCTGCTGTATGAATCAGTAAATGAAAGCACCATAAATACAACCATAAAGTTGAAAAATTTTCAGTCTTCTTGCTTATCTAAGATAGCGTAGTCAATGTACATAAGATGTCAAGAGATTCTTCCTAGACTCCTCTCTAGCCATTGCTCCTTCCTTGTAATACCAGATGGGAATTGATCACTTGGCAACTAGACCCATAATGACCCACTCCCTAAGAAATTTCACCATCATTTGGACTTTCCCCCACTGACACCAAGGCCTCGAAGGTATGAAAAATACGGACTCACCCAAAAGAAAAGTGTTACCGTCTCTCAGAACTCAACTATGTATCAGGATAATGATCTTCAACTCTGCTATGAAGAAACATTTACAGGCGGCTCCTTCAAAATAAAATCTCCTTTGCCAGACATTCCTGGTCAGGGAGGGAATAGGAGAATCTCTTTCCTACCGGGCTTTTAAATTCTTTCGGTTCTGAAATATAATGCTTACAAAATTTTAATTTCATCCCCAAATTCCTAAATCCCTGGGACACAGGCCCACTGGGCTGATTCTTCATGGCCAGGGCTGGACTGTTGGTGAGAGCTTAGTCACCTCCAGGTAAGGCTGCTCCCTCCATTAGAACCATGGATGTTGTACTTGGACGGGAAGCTCTGGGAAGAGCTCAGTAAGGAAATCACCACACCTCTAATTCCTCAGACCCGCAATGATCTACTTGGCAGAAGGACACCTACGTGGAGAATTAAAAAAGGAAAACTTTCCAACAGTCTGCGAAATTTATGAAAACCTAGCCCAATCCAAAAGGGTCTCATAAATACAGTGACACACTTTTGTACACACACACACACACACACACAATCCCTCAAGCAAAGAGTAGAAAATGGCAAAATGATGAGTTTTTCTGGTCTGGTTATTTTTACAAAAGGTCTTACAAAGATGTAAAAATTAAATCCCATTCCATTAAACTCATCAGGAGTTAGCTTTACTAAAAAGAAGAAAATTATATGAAATTGGGACTGTCCCAGAAGACCTTAAGCTGCTCAGATGGTTACTACCCCTGGGTACTGAATCCAACATGAGAAGCAGGAAAAGCATAAAAATGGAGCCAGGGCTTGGGCCCTAGCCACTTAAAGGAAATACAAACATCATTAGATTCTTAACTCCCACTCCCTATAATTCATTAATTCTCAATCAATTATGTATGCCACAAAATGCCTTGACCTTCTGTACTGGCAAAGTTAATGCCCCACCACTGGAGATAGCCAGTCTGCATAATGATTTTCTCTTAACCTATAAGACACTTTTAATCCCAGGAAAGGAAGTGCCATGGGCTGATGATTTGTGTCCCCCCAAAATCCCCATGTTGAAACCCTACCCCCCCAGTAGCTATATTTGGAGATGGGACCTCTAAGGAAGTAATTAAGGTTAAATGTAATAAGATTAGTGTGCTTGCTCTCTGTCATGCTCTCTCTCTGCAGGCATGCACCAGAAGAAAGGCCATGTGAGCCCTCAGGAACAAGGCAACAGTCAACAAACCAGGAAGAGAGCTCTCACTAGAAACTGAATTTGCCAGCACCTTGATCATGGACTTCCAGTCTCCAAGACTGTGAGAAAATAAATTTGTTGTTTAAGCTCCCCAGTCTGGTATTTTCTTGTATCAGACTAATAAAGGAGGGAATACGTGAATGAAATCATGAATGACACCACACTTAAGCCCCTCCTCCTCTTTCTCCTCCCCCTCCTCCCATGAAGCCCATTGGGGTCATTTGTATAATCAAACCATAGCTCTAGTCCCAGGGGCTCATGGCATGGCAGTGCTGCCTGGCAGTTAGGAGCCTAGCCCTTCAAATGAGCAAACGTGGATTTGAATCCCAGCTCCACCACTTGTTACCTGTCTGATGTTTAGAAAGCCACATCACTTCCCCCAGTCTTGGCTTTCTTACTGGCAAGACAATGGTGTTGTTAAAAACAGTACCTGCCCATGGGGATTGCTGACAGTGTTAAGTCAGATAATGTCGATGAAATGCCAGAGTCATAATTCAGCTTCCAAACAGGGGCTTTGTTGAGAAGCATCTTCTTGGAAATGATAACCTGTGGACATTGGGAAAAACAGGCTTGCCTAAGCCACCTCATGTTCTCCCCCAAATTTGGAAGTGGTGACATTTCCAGGCAAAAGACCTGGTGATATTTCATCAGGCTGGAATGGAATAGACCCGAACATGGTTTCTCTGGAGATGACAAATTAGGAATAAAAAGAAACACTGGAAGGAACTATAAACCAACAAGGCTGCTGTCAGTGGGCCATGAACTCGGTGACGACAGGAGCTAGATTTGTTTTGCTCACCATTGTTTAGGCAGTGGCTAATGCAGTGCATATCACAAATAGGACTTGGTCAAGATTGTTGAGCAAAGGGGGAAAAGGACAAGCAAGTGGTTACTGACCGAATGCCAATTGGCAAGGCAGAGCCACATCATGGGTAGTCTTGGCAATACCACCAGTGGAAAAGGCAAGGTTAAATGTCACCTTAATTCAGCATCGCAGGTTGACATTGATGGCAATGAATGGCCTTGTTTATTAGATTCTCCTTCTTTGTCCTGACTGGGTGTGTGAAAAATAAAGCAACAAGGACTTTAATAAATAAACTCGCTGCAAGTTTCAAAACTGACCATGACCTAGCATAATTGTCACTCTGTGTGTTTTCACTTGCAATCGTTTCCACAGGCAGATGCCTAAATAAAGGAGAACAAATATCTGGCACCCAAATGTTTTCTGAGCACACAGCAGATATTTCTAATCAATCATGACGTTTTTCTCCCTTGGCTTGGTCTCAGGCTCTTTCTCAACATGGCATTCCAGAGAGCCCCTGACAATTACCAGAGCTGGCCTTCCAAGGTGGAACCATTCTGTCTCTGCTCTACGTGGGTTTCCTTTGATGGTGATAGTCATTCGTTAGTTTCCCCACTCCTCCTGCCTATGAAAACACCCTAATTTTCATTTGAGGACCCACTTCTCTTCTACTCCTTATTTATTGGCAGCTGGGGACACTTGACTCCACCCTTGGATCCAGGGTCACACACATGACCAGATGGTTCGCTCCATTCCCTGGGCCACAACAATTGGCTCAAAGTTAAATAAGGGAGAGTTGGTTGTTCTGCTACTTGCAACCAAGAGAATCAGACACTTAAAGCAATGCCCATCCTGATACGTTCCTCCAACTCTTCAGTGTTGTGCATCTCTACTAAAGATCTCTAGTAAAAATACCCACAGGCCCACCACTTGGCCAACCTGGCCTTGTCCTGCTCAGGGAAACACACTTCTCTGGAACTGGGGCAAGCACCAGCTAATGCAAAAAAAGTCTTGACCAAAGAGCTGGATGAGGTCTTACAGGGTCTGGAGACCACTGGGGCGTCTGGGGCTTGGACTTTCTCTCCATCCTCCTTGCCATGTGAATGTCCCCAGTCCTGGGATGCGTGCCATCTTCTTGAAGTATCATTTCCACATCTGCCAGCTCTGATGACTCAAAACTCTTCAGTGACTAGAACCTCTGGGGAGAGAGGGGAGTGCTAAACCTGAACTCTTCATTCTGAATGACACCCCGCAACAAGCGCTGTTTGCCCACTTATTTATCCACTCATTCAGCTCCTCCTACATTCAGTAAATATTTTTCAGTAGTTCCCACATGTCAGGCACAGGCCCAGGTATTTGGGAGACAGGAGTGAACAAAAGAGAAAGAAGCCCTGACTCATAGAGTTTACATTCTAGAGATTTTATTTAGTTATTTGTCAGAGAGACACACAAGCAGTGGGGGAAGGCAGGCAGAGGAAGAAGCAGGTTCCCTGCTGAGTAGGGATCCCATCCCAGGTGGAGCTTACATTCTAGAGACAGAAGACAAGCAATCCACAATAAATCTGACCATTAGGAAGTGACAAGTACCGCAGGAGAAAACAGAGTGGGTGACGAAAGGCTCTGACCAAAGGCTTGGTTTTACCACTGTAAATGGTGGTCAAGGTGGGCCTGCCTGGCAACAGGACGCTGGGCTCTGACTTGAAGGAGGCCAGCGGTGACCCATGCGGAAAGCTAGGGGTCCTGTGACCAATGTATTAAAGTTGCTTTCCCAGCTCTCCAACTTCCGAGCTACCTGCTCCATCTCCAACCACCAGTATTTGTTGGTAGTTCAGTGCTGTATCTATACACAAACCAGTTCGACTGAATTTCTTTCTCTCTTTTTTTTTTTGTTTGTTTTAAGTGTTTGGGTGGTGAAGGGTGGAGAGCTGTCCGATTTTGGCAGCGAGAAGTTGAGTTATGTTGGTGGGAGGTGAGCCGACCTCACGGTTTGCTAGCACACTGACCCCCCCTCCCCTGGGGCACCGACTCCATAAACATCTGGGAACCTGAGTCAGGACTCTGACAAATGCATGAGCCACCCTAACACCTGATGGGGATTTTTCTTCTCCTTCCCAGCAGCTGGGGATGCTGCCTCTGCCAGGGCCAGAGATGGGCTGACCCCGGCGTCCTGGGCCTGGGGAGGGGCCATGGGGAGGTGGTCTCCTTGGCCCCGGGGCTGCCCCAGACTGGGGGTTCTGTGAGTCAGCCACCCTTCCCATATGTGTTTGGGCTTTCTCGTTTCTGACCTGGCCTCCCACTGGCCCTCCCACTTGACTGGGATTTATGTGCTGGCGTCCCGCTCCCCCTGGATTCTTTGAGGAAAACATAAAACAAATCCCAAGGATTTGGGAGGGAGGGGCCAAGCATCAGTTACTGTGGGGGAAGTCAGAGGCAGCCACATACGGCCTCCCCCTGTTCAAGGTGCACCTTGATGTTGGAGCCCGAATCCCTTCGCTGCCAAAGCTGGCCGGGCTGCCTGCCTCAGCCTAGTCCCACGGGCGGCTCTTCAGTGCTTCCCAGTGAGAGGCTAACTGGGGCATAGTACATGCCTCCCAGCTGAAGCCCTCTGTCCGTCCCCTAAGAGTCTGGGCAGGGCTACCATCTCGGGGCGGTGGGGGGAGGGAAGGGGGGAGGAAAAACCAGGGGTCGGGGCTGGACCTCTGGCCTCAGGGAAGGGAGGTTAAAATCAGTCCGCCTTCTGACTGTGAGAGCTTGGGCAAGTTCCCACTTCTGCATTAACTCACCTGTGAACTGGGCTAATGACAGTACCAAGTTTACCTAGGTACAGAGAGAGCAAATGTTCGAAAGCTTATCAAGTCCTTCATGCCATTCTTGGCATATAAATGGCACTAAAAATATCAGCTGTCGGCATTCTAGTTGATATTACTGATATAACAACATACACACACACCACGGCCTGGAACCTGTAGGCTCTCCCCATCTCTGAAAGTTTTTTCTCAAGAGCAATCCCCCTGGAAATATGATGAACAAAATCCTCCATTTTATTACCTTATCCTTTCTTCAATGACTTCAAGGGGTGAAGCAATTTATACACTGTGCTGCCGGCCATTTCTTTATGGAGACTATAAACCACGCACATTGGCACCAGCCCAAAGCCAGGGAGAAATCGGGCTGTAAAAACAAAATCTTTAATGGTCATATTCCTCTAGTCTTCCAAATTATGACCTGGTCCTCACTTCAGCATGAAGGACACATAGATTCTTTAAGATCAGTGGGAGGCATCTGTCCCATCAAGAGATAGATCACAGAGGACCACATTCAGCACCTCAGGGATATAACATGCTCAGACACACATAGACACAAATGTTCACACAAACACAAACACACAGATGTGCACACACACAGATGCATAGACAACATGCACAATGTTCACACAAACACACAGACACGCACATACACAGACACACATGCAGATGCACACACACATTCACATAAACAAACACAACTCACAAATCTAAACACTTAACATGTAAATACTTAACAACTCACCTCCATCCAAATCATCGTTTTGATTAGGGAGTTATCATTCCCATTTTACACATGCAGAAACTGTACCTCCGTAAAATCAAGCAACTGCACGACTTGCCCCAGCTGAGAATTTGAATTCAGCTTTGCCTGTTTCTCAAGTCCATGTTCTCTCTTATGCACGACAAATATATAGCACACATTGTCCTGGATACCTGTCAGGATCCACTGGAAGTTGCCAGTTGAAGCCTGGTTTGTGGTCTAGCTTCAGATGGAGGGTAAAGACAGAAGAATGTTGGGTTGGAGCAGTGGCTCTCAATTGGGAGTGATTTTGCCTTCCAGGGGACACTTGGAGGCATTCTTCTTTGTCACAGCTAAGGCAGGGGATGCTACAAGCATCTAGTAAGTAGAAGCCAGGGACAGTGTTGAACATCCTACAATGCACAGGGCAGAGAATTACTCCATCTCAAACATCATTAGTGCTGAGAGTGAGAGCGAGTGACAGAGAGATGCCATCCTGTCTGCAAGTTAGGTCCCGAGCTCTCCAGTGCAAACTCCTAGCTGGGCTCAGCTTACAGTCATTCTCCTGTCCATAATGAGTTGCTCACTTTGTTCCCAGAGTTTTGGCATTCTCCATAAATTTTCAGACCCATATTCTTTCCTTATTTTTTGTTAAGAAAATCTTTTAAGTAATTACTCACTTTCTCTTTTTTAAGGTAAAATTAGAATTCTTTCCTGGGATGAATGGATCCATAGGGCTATCACTGTTGATACCCATCCCAAAGCCTACTGACTTTCTGCCAGAAAGAGTATTTTAATACCAACCAAGAACAATAGCACTTAGGGAATATAAACCACCTTTTGCTACTTGAAACATACCCTTCCTTTTTTATTGGTTTGAATCATTTTCTCCAATTAATTTACAAGCATGTGAACACTCAATATAGGCCAGGGATCCTCTCCCAACCAAGATGATGTTTAAGTAGCCCTATAAAATCTGTAGATCATCAAAGGCTAATACTAGATAAAAGCTTAGCAATTATATTATCAGGCTTCTTCAGAGAAGCAGAACCAATAGGATATAGATAGATGGACATAGAGATAGAGATGGAGATTTATTATAGGAATTGGCTCATATGATTATGGAAGCTGAGAAGTCCTGGTACCTGTTGTCTGCCAGCTTGACAACCAGGAAAGCTGGTGGTATAATTGAGTCCAAATCCAAAGGCCTGAGAATCAGGGGCTGATGGTAAAAGTCCCAGTCTGAGTCTGAAGGCCAGAGAACCAGGAGAGCAGATGTCCAAGGGCAAGATATAGTGGACATTCCAGCTCAAGCAAAGAGAAAATTTGTCTTTCCTCTACCTGTTTTTTTCTCTTCAGGTCCTCAGTGGATTAGATGATGCCCACCTGCATTGATAAGGGTGATCTTATCTTCCTTATTCAGTCCACCAACTTAAAGCTTATCTCTCACAGACACACCCAGAAATAACGTTTTACCAGCTATCAGGACACCTCTTAACCCAGTCAAGTTGGCACATAAAATTAACCATCACAGCAATTAATCACCGACAAAATTCCTAAGAATGAGGGTCATACTGACCCTTGATTACAATATAGGCATATCTTGATCAAAACATATCATAACTCTCTAAGTCATGGTTTGATTGAGTCATGAAACTGAAAACACCAGAGGAGGGATGATTTTAGGCATGGCTGGATCCAGGTGCTCAGAAAGCATCACAGGGGCTGAGTAGGAGGCATCACCAGGATCTGTTGTCTCTCAATTTATCTGCCCTACTTCCTCTGTGTTGGCTCCATTCTCACAAAGACTTTACCCTCATGGTAGAAAGATGGCCACTCCAGCTTCTGCTTACATCCTTGTAGGTTCTAGGCTAGTGGGAAATAGGATGTGCCTCTTCTCTGACATTCCCAACAGAAGTCTCAGTGTGTTTCTGATTGAATCATATGTCCATTCAATTTACTGAAGCCACAGGAACATGACACACCACTTGGCTAGGGCCTCTCAGTGTTGTCATAAGAGGTGATGGAGAAAAGAAGGTGGATAATGCCATCCAAAACCACATTAACCGCTTAAGAGCAAAATCATTATTTTCCGGTCAATAAAGGCTTGATCCTGAAGAATCAAGCACCGGATAAGAGTCCTTACTGTGAGTGACAAGCCTGGCCCTGATTTGCCAGAATGGCTCTGAGCAGGGCACCTGTCCTCTCTAAAGAGGTCTCCAGAATCCCATCCATTTCAGAATGTTTTCCTCTATGGATGCCTTCAAAAGTTGCTTCAGGATGTGTACTTCAAGCCAGTGAGAGACCAAATGGTTCCACCAAACACAACAAATGAAGAAAAATAGGACAAGGATCAGAATTTTACTGCTGCTTTATGTCTTTTCTGGTAGTTACAAACAAACCAGCAAGTCACTTAGGATAATCTATTTGGTTTATAAATTTCACGGTAGCATAAACTGTCCATTTGAGTATGTTCTGATTGATACACTTTAACACCAAAGGGTACTGTGCCATGGAAAGCAGCCTGAAGAAGAAGTCCTCCAGTGTCTGACAAAGACGGATGGGAAGAAGGAACAGAGACTAACATGCTTACTGGGTTGGACAGGCTTGTCTTTCCCTCAAGGGGGGAAATCATTTTCTGGTGCTCAAATTGGGTAGAGTGTGGAACTGTTATCAATATTATGATAAAATTATATTCTTTGTTGCAAGCATGAAGCCTGTAATTGTTGATTTCATCGTCTGATGTGGCCAATTACGGATACATATATTGGTAGTAACTCAGTTGGGCTCTTGGCATTACCTACCAGAGAGTTGGCTGGAAGTACATAGGTGTCTATTAGGCAAATAGGATAAGCATGAAGGGGTGTGGCATGTGATCTATCGAGGCTGGGTAATTGTGTTACCACACAGAGTCTGTTTCTCTTAGCCAACTTATTGTCTCGGCCTACAGCTGAAAAGACGTGGTCTTCATCTAGAGAATGACAGGGCTTAAAACAGTAAGGTCCATGATTTAACCCAATGGAGGCACAGTACTCAACAGTTAAAAGCGGTAACACATGACCACATTTGAGTGGCCCTCTGAGCTGAAGAGGAATTAATTAGAAGACAAGAAAGTATTCTGAACATAGTCAAGAGATAAAAAATGCACAATAAGCACAAAGGTTAAGACACATAGAAGATGGGGTGCCTGGGTGGCTCAGAAGTTTAAACGTCTGCCTTTGGCTCAGGTCATGATCCCAGGGTCCTGGGATTGAGCCCCATGTCAGGCTCCCTGCTCAGCAGGGTAGTCTGCTTCTCCCTCTCCTTCCCTCCCTGCTCATGCTCTCCCTCTCTCTCTCAAATAAATAAATAAAGTCCTTAAAAATAAATAAATAGGGGCACCTGGGTGGCTCAGTCATTAAGCATCTGCCTTCGGTTCAGGTCATGGTCCCAAGGTCCTTGGATCGAGCCCCGCATCGGGCTCCCTGCTCCGTGGGAAGCCTGCTTCTCCCTCTCCCACTCCCCGTGCTTGCGTTCCCTCTCTCGCTATCTCTCTCCCTCTCTCTGTCAAATAAATAAATAAAATCTTAAAAAAAATAAAAAATAAAAAATAAAAATAAATAAATAAATAACTTTGAAAAAACAAAAAGACACACAGGAGATGATGTGAAAGGTTTAACACAAATCTAATCCAAGTTCTGGAAGGTGATAAAAGACAAAACAGAGGCGAAGTACTATAAAAGAGATAACGTTACCCATTTTCAGATTTAGGATTTGCCATAGATGCATCATAGTGAAACTGCTGAAAACCAAAGAAAACAAAACAATCTTAAAAGCAGGTGATGATAAAACACAGATCACCTATAAAGAATTAGCCTTTGGAACAGCTGCTGACTTCCCACCCGCAAGTGTTCCCAGAGGAGCAGAGTATCTTAAGTGGACTGAGAGAATTACTCAGTGAAATTCTCAATAATGATGTTAAAATAAAAACACAAATAAAAACTGAGGATCTATCCACAAAATAGTAACCTACAAAATATCTTTAAAACTTTAAAGGATGTATGTTAGATCCAAGAAAAATTATCCCAGACAAAAATGAGATATAAGTAGTAAAAAGTGAGCAAAGGCATTGGGAAATGTGTGGGCTAATCTAATGATTGTATAAAGTGATAATACAAATACCAAATGGGATGGGGCAAACAAAAATAATAGCTGAAATAATAATACTGACAAATAGTAGTAATGGAATTCCAGCTGAAATAGTAATTATGGATAATAATAGTTGGAAGGAGGGTGATCTGGGAGTAAAATTATCCTAAATTTTGAAGATTGTTCTGGAGGAGGGGAAATGTGTTAACTAAATTTGAACTTTGTTAAGCTAAGTACGCTTATTAAAACTGCTAGCCTGACTACTAAAAGAATAAGCATAAAACATTCATCCACCAAAGAGGAAGCAGAGAAAAATGGAATAAGAAAATACAATCCTAAAGAAGGCAGAACAGGGGGTAAAAGAATCAGAAGAAGCAGGACAAACCCAAAGCACACGACAAGATAGAAGAAATAAAGTTAAATACATCAGGATTCACAATGAATATAAGTGGATCAATATCTCCACATAAAAGACAAAAACTGCCAAACAGAGCTGGAACTGAAAAAGTTCAATTATATGCTATATATAAAAACAAAAACTGGGGCGCCTGAGTGGCTCAGTCTAGCTAAGCGTCTGCCTTTGGCTCAGGTCATGATCCCAGGGTCTGGGATCGAGCCCCACATCGGGCTCCCTGCTCTATGGGAAGCCTGCTTCTCCCTCTGCTTGTGTTCCCTCTTTTGCTGTGTCTCTCTCTGTCAGATAAATAATTAAAATCTTTAAAAAACAAAAAACAATACAATGGAATATTATGCAGCCATCAAAAGGAATGAGATCTTGCCATTTGCAACGACGTGGATGGAACTGGAGGGTATTATGTTGAGTGAAATAAGTCAAACAGAGAAAGACATGTATCATATGATCTCACTGATATGAGGAATTCTTAATCGCAGGAAACAAACTGAGTGTTG
>NW_027919193.1:0-1387 GCF_054177405.1 Leptonychotes weddellii
TTACTTCTCCAGAAAGGGGTTCTCTAATAACTTCCATGCTTTTTTCAAGCCCAGCTAGTATCTTTAAAATCATCATTCTGAACTCTAGTTCCGACATCGTACTAATGTCCGTATTGAGTAGGTCCCTGGCAGTCAGTACTGCCTCTTGTTCTTTTTGTTGAGGTGATATTTTCCATCTTGTCATTTTGTCCAGAGGAGAAGAGATGAATGAGAGAACAAAATGCTAACAGGGTAACAACATCCCCAGAAAATATACTCTAAACAAATCAGAAAAGACCTGAAACTGGGGCAAAAGAAAGGGAAAGAAAGAAACAAGAAAAAGAGAAAAAAAGAAAAAGAAAAAGATAAACACAAACAAAAACAGAACAAAACAAAACAAGCAGAATATGATCAAATATGATCAGGCTGGTGCATAGATCAGTGCCACACACTAGATTTTGGGTGTATTTTGGTCTGTTAGAAGAAAGTGCCTCCCAAAATTTTAAAGAAAGAAAAACTTATATATGTACAAAAATAAGGGTTATTACAATGAAGGGATGGAATATTAATGTAAAGAGGATAATTATAAAAGATTTTATAAAAGGAATTGATAAGATAAGTTGTTTCAAAAAAGAAAGAAGAGGATTAAAAAAAAAAAGAAAAAAAGGTAGAGAATGTGATCAGGCAGGAGAGTAGAACAAAACCATACACTAGAGATTTAGGGTATATTTTGATCTGTCAGAAGAAACTGTATCTCAAAATTTTAAAGAAAGAACAACTTATATATATATATGCCAAAAATAAGGGTAACTACTATGAAGGGATAGAATATGACTCTAAAAATGCAAAATAAAAATGTTTTTTAAAAAAGGGATTGATAAGATGTTGGTTGAAAAAGGGAAAAAGAAAAACTCAAAAAAAAAAAAAAGCTAAAAAAATTAACCTTGAAAGACTAAAGATTCATGGGAAAAAAGCCATGGATTCTATGTGCAGTATTCCCCTAGCGCTGGAGTTCTGCCGTTCTCATTGATCAGTGAACTTGGTCTTGGCTGGCTGTTCTCACTGATCTTCTGGGGGAGGGGCCTGTTGCCGTGGTTCCCAAATGTCTTTGCCGGAGGCCGAATTGCCCCGCCCTTGCCCGATCCGGGCTAAGTAATCTGCTTGGGTTTGCTCTCGGAAGCTTTTGTTCCCTGCAAGCTTTCCGTACAGCTTTGGAGGCCCAGAGTGAAAACGGCGGCCTCCCAGTCTCTGCCCCGGAGGAGCCGAGAACTCGGGACCCCGCTCCTCAGTGAGCCCCCAGAGAAAAGCAGTCAATCACTCCCGTCTCCCCGGTCTCCGGCCGCAGTCTGTGCTCACATGGCCTGTGACCGCGCGTTTCTATCTCTGGCACCCGACCCCGGGTGGAGTC